>NW_019154142.1:4194026-4299648 GCF_002288905.1 Enhydra lutris kenyoni | reverse complement strand
TTATTTATTTATTTGCCAGAGAGAGATCACAAGTAGACGGAGAGGCAGGCAGAGAGAGAGAGAGGGAAGCAGGCTTCCTGCCGAGCAGAGAGCCCGATGCGGGACTCGATCCCAGGACCCCGAGATCACGACCTGAGCCGAAGGCAGCGGCTTAACCCACTGAGCCACCCAGGCGCCCCTGAAGCCAGATCCTAAACAGCTCTGCGTCCATGTTACTGAGCGCCCACTCCCGTACCTGCAGCCGGTGCCGTGTACGACAAGCAAACACTCTCCTTTGATCCACCCACAGCTCCAACAGCCTTGTGAACGGGGTACTGTTATCATCGGCACATTTTACAGATGGGGGAACGAGTATAGGGAGGGCAAGTGACTTGCCTAAAGCCCCACAGCGAGGCTGAGCTGGATTCCAACCCACAAGTGGCTGAATCTAAGACGTAATCTTAACCACGTGCTCATAGGCTAAAGTATCTGCACATTTTCTAGCCGATACTTACTCAGTATGAAGTGGGAGTGGAACTGGGTCCTGATAGACACAAACTGAAATGGGGTAGGGAGAGGAGAAGCATGGGGAGGCCAGAGTGAAGCCAAGAGTGGGATGAGACTGCACACGGGTGAACGGAGGCTTCGGGGTAAGATGTGACTTCTTCAGTGGACAAACAGCTCCATCCATTCTAGCTACCTGTCTATGCCTAATTCATACCTCATATTTCATCCCCAACGGTGGCAACACTGTAGCATCTGTTGCAAGTGAGAATACAGATCTAAAACCAGACTGCCGCTCAGGCAGTTGACTACGGGACTGTGTAAGTTACATTTCCGGAGAGCCCTGTCACAAAAGCAGCCCAGGATCTTTGGGGGCTGGTAGGAGTGGGAGATGTGCAGCTGCGTGGATGGTTGCCTAAACATGACAAGGACAGACAACAGTGGAGATAGCTACACATCGGCAATGTATGACATCTGGAAAAAGATAACAATTGTTCACTAAAAAGGGCATGTAACAGCTAATCTGCAACAATGGACTGCGGAGCCCAAAGAAGGAGATAGGGGTAGAGGTGCAGGTGAGTATAAGGTCAAAAAGTGCCCACCACCCTCCCCCTCCACCCACGGGCAGTTTACTCCATCAAGCCAAAGAGGAATGTCTTTTGGCAGAAATGGTGGTTACACCTCAGCTTTGTGTGGACTATGTAATCTAACACATTCTTCAGGCTAATGTTAGAAGATGGCTTATATTTTAGCTAAGATAGTTCTGCTCACATCTACAAGCTCACCATGGTCAGAGGATGGAAACTCTGCCCATCCACCAGCAAGAGTCATTGCTCAGCAGCTCTGAGCAGCAATCCGGCCCAGCACTAGGCAGAACTGGCCTGCCCCTGGGGCTCATGCTGAGCTCCTATTGGGCGGCCTTATACACTCCAGGTGACAATGACCCAAGTATGGCTTCATACTCTGCCCCAGTTCTGGTTCAATACACCCCAACTGACTGGCTGAGTAACAATGGTCCATACTTGGAATGAGCCCGGGAAGCAGCTCTGTCATAATTATTTTTGACAAAGGCTGACCTGACATGCTGATCATCAGTCCAGGAGGCGGAAGAAAGGGTCTGTGACTAGCCAGCATACACAACCTTGGTTTCTGCCAGGGTTCACCTTTATTTATTTTTATTTTATAAAAAGATTTTTTATTATTTATTTATTTGACAGACAGAGATTACAAGTAGGCAGAGAGGCAGGCGGGGGGGGTGGCGGGTGGGGGCGGGAAGCAGGCTCCCTGTTGACAGACAGCCTGATTCGGGGGTCGTTCCCAGGACCCTGGGATCATGACCTGAGTGGAAGGCAGAGGCTTTAACCCACTGAGCCACCCAGGTGCCCCCAGGGTTCATCTTTAATCTGGACATACATTCCCTGGATGCACTCCCCACTCAGTCCCCTCTTTATTTCCTACACATTGTGCTTTTCTCTTAAGATTTGCATGTTCTACATAGGTTCTATTGCTAAAATGAAAATGTTGCTAAAAATTGGTAGATCTCTGTATCTCTTATAGAAAATTGATTATTTGTACCAACTCCTGCCTTCCAAACCCCACTAAACTGTTTCCTAAGTTTGTTTTTCTTAACCCATATCTTAACTGTTTTAAATCTGTGTCTGTCTTAACATGCTGGCTGGTTAATCTTCCTTTCCATTTTTTGCATTATTTTTTCAAACATCTGACTCTCCTTTAGCTTAAAATGATGCCTCAACTAAATTCCTCTTTTTCACTTTTGGCTCTGTTTCCCATGGCAGAACAAACAAACAAACAAAATTTATCACTTTTTTGGTACCAGAGCACTTCTGCTTTCTTATTTAGGTCAGGTAACAAAATATCATTTATTCACAAGCCAAACCAAACCTACCCCAAACTCTCCCCCGTCCTTTCTCTATTGTAATTCCAGCATAAAGAAGCGATACTACCGGCAGAATTTTCAGTCTGCTGATACAAAGTACTGAGAAAAATGGCGCCTGGGTGGCTCAGTCGGTTAAGCGTCTGCTTCTGGCTCAGGTTATGATCCCAGGGTCCTGGGATCGAGCCCTGCATTGGTCTCCCTGCCCAGAGGGGAGTCTGCTTCTCCCTCTGCCCCTCCCACTCTCTCTTTCTCTCTCTGTCAAATAAAAAAAATAAAATCTTAAAAAAAAATGCAGACCAACAGAATTCCCAAACACTGCTGGTGGGATGCAAATTGTTATGATTACTTTGTTATGTTATTACTATGTTATGATTACTTTTTAAAAACAACTTTACATTATTTAGTGAACATGAAGATGCATCTCTTCTCCGAGTCACAATTCCACTCCTAGGCATACATACTGAAGAAGCATGCTTATGTGAGCCAAAGGGTAAGTGTCCCTGCGGGGCTGGGGCAGTGCCAGGAATCTGTATTTGTTACAGTTCTAGAGGCAATGTGGGGGCCTTTCTCCACAGCAAGGGCCTGGGACCTTATCAACTCAGACCTACCATATCAACTCAGATCTCTCTCTGCGGCTGGGTCCCTCCCCGGCCTGTGGTTCCAGCCACAGGAAAGCTCACTGGAGAGGAGTGACAGGAAATGGCACAAGCCTGCTGCTGGAGTAACTATGCTTGGGGTGCTGATCCCTGGTCAAAGCCAGCCAGTCTGAGGATCTGGGAAAATTCACTGTCATTTCCTCTTCTACTTTTTCTGTCAGCCCTGACTGCCAGACGAGGCTGGGCTTGTGTTCTTCATGCAAATTCCCCCTCATCTGGAGGGGTGCTTGAAGTCAGCACAGTTATCATCCCCATCTCCCGCACAAAGCCCCGAAGCACCCAGCCAGACAGGGTGCTCCGAATGTGCTGTTCCCCGCCAGGAATGAGAAAACCTCTAGGCGAGGCTTCAGGAGAGAAGGCTGAAGGCTGAGCTCTTGTACGGAACCATGGTTCTTCTCTGTGTGAGCCTGTACGCGGGCGCCCACGTTTGTGATTCTTGGTGTACTGAGTCCAACATAAGTACAACGCTAGGTGCAACCTGGCTTTTCATAGATATTTCCAAATGACGATGAATAGAAAGTGAGATGAGGAACTTCTCGAGAAGTGAAAGCAGCTGTGTGCCTTCCGGTGTGAGCTTACTCTCCACCTTCCTACTGGTCTGTCCGCTCTCACTCGGGGAGGTTGTATAATGGTGGCTGTCTGTCACCCTCACTTAGGTTCCTCTCTCCTCCTGATGCCAAGAATGGCTTCCACCATCCCTCCCTCCCCCATTCTGGGTGAACAAGCGGAGAAAGTGCGCGGCTTGGCCAGGTGACCTCCCTCCGTTTGTCCATTCCCATAATCCTCCTATTTTGAAACTGAAATATCCCTGGGGCAAAGTACCGATTACCATGTGGCTATTGTTCTTTTAGGTTTAAAAATATCTTCAAGGTGGCACAAGTTTACAGAGTCCACTGGGGACCTGAAATCTGCCCTGTTATTCAGCCCCTGTAACGTACTAAGGGTGGAGGCAATTTGTTTAGTTTAAATCATTAAGCTCTAATAACGTGGGGTTCTGGCAAGATGGAGTATGTGTGGGAGACGATGACGTGATGTTGGGAGGAAATCAAGATGATGCTATGATGTAAATACAAACGGAGTTTGGGTAGGATTTTGGGGAGGCCACACAGAGCCCATCTCTGCATGACTTGGCCTCATTCCCACAGCCCTGCCAGGGTTCTGTCTCTCACTTAAGGCTGCTGTAGTCCCCACTGGAGCAGCCTGCCACCTGCCCAGCCAACTGTCTCCAGAGAGGCCCTGGCCAGGCAGTTCATTATTTGGGCACGGAGGAGAGTGACAAGAGTGATTTTTCTTTTAATGGCTTCAATTCCACTCCTTCAGTTCTAAAATGGGTTCCCTTCTAATTCTCTCCTCTTTGCTTCCTTTCTCATTGCCTTTGGGTGTCAGAAAGGTAGAAAGCTATGACTGAGGGTTAGAATTTATATTTTGAGTAGGTAGCTAAAATTATTCTGGTTTCTTCCCCATAAAATGGGGATTATGCCAATGTTTATAAGAATTGACATTCTACTATTAATTACTAGGAGGAAGTTATTGACACCTGGCCATCTTTGATCTGAAAAAAGGAAACATCAATTTCATATAGTTCAGATGAGTAGATAATATCTAGACCATTAACTGGCCATGTAGTAGGTGCTCAGTAAACTGCAGGCTTCCTAGGTGTGTGTGTAGTAAAGAGAGGGACCACGCAGGAGTCTGGGGGTTCTCCTGGGGTTATGGCTGGTCTTTCCATCCCAGGCACACATGACATCCAGTGACTTCCTGGCTGGCCAGGAGACAGCCAATCTGCCATTACTGGTGTCCAGCGACACTACCAAACTAGTCCCCATGGATTAGTAATAACATTTAATGAGTTTAACTGAGTAGACAAACAAAATGAATTATTTTGACAAAAAGTAGAAGACAATAAAAAAAGAAAGAAGGGAGAAAGCTGCATTTCTGCCTGATCTTTATTTGGTTTCAACTCAAGAAAGAATCCACCACCTAGAGTTCTCAAAGGGAACCACAACATTTGTATGATAGTCACATTGTTAATGTATCTGTTGGAAGGTGGAGATGGAGGATTGTTTACTCTCAGAAAAAAAAGGAGCTTTTAGTGTAACTCTTGGGTTAAAAATCTCAGTATGAATCACACCATTGAAGAGCCAGTTTCAGGGGCTACTAAAACTATAGCATTCCTGTCGGACAGCATTTTTGCATCTACTAAGCTTATTGTCACATAAATACTAATATTCGAAGCACAGATTTCTCAGAAGCTGTAGGCTGATGATATAACCAGGAGAACAGCGCACGGATCTCAACGGAAGGGGTGTTATATTTAGCTCCACTGCCTCCTCAGAGCCACAAGAAGACTGTCCAGAAATCCCTGGCATTTTGGGCACAGTCCTCATGGCCTGATGTGATCAGAAAGCTCCGAAGGAATCAGGAACAGGTGGGTTTGGGGCAGCACATTCTGATTCCTCACAGATCGCTTGTGTGGCTCCATGAAGTGTCATCAGCCTCTCCCAGGACACTGTCTGTGCCCATAGGGCCCGAGTCACCTGAATGCCGACCTCTCCTTCACGCGCCAGGACATCCAGTGACTTCCTGGCTGGCCAGGAGACAGCCAGTCTGCCATTACTGGTGTATGGTCCAGTACTGAGGCTGCTGGTCCAAGCAGGCACCAGATGCTGGCAATGGCCCCATCTCCAAGGCATTTGGGCAAGGTCACCTGAGGACCTTCTCCTTTACCTGTGCTGGGTTAAGAGTGGAGGACTCTTCCTGTCAGATTAGACACTGAGCCTTTGACCAGAACTGGGTGGTCTAGAGGGATACGGCTTTGCAACATTTTGGGTTAACAGTTTTTGGACTTGTGGCTTTTTCTGATGATAATCATTCTTGCGAGGCATCTACTCACAGATCTATATGCCCAATACTTATTTTTTTGCTAAAAATAGACTCACTGGGGGTGGGGGGTTGGTTTGTAATGAAAAGGAGTACACGACGGAAGAGAAAGACAGTTTGCTTGGTGCTGCCTGGAAAGTCTCAGCGTGCTGACGACATCCCCACTCTGTGGTGTGCCGGGCTGCCTGAAACCTGTGTGGCCGACACTGGCGGTGGGAGAGAGGTGTGAGTGTGTAAGACCAAGGGGGCCACGAGTACACGAGCCCGACGGTTGAGGAGTGGGTATATAGGTACAGAGATCCCTCCTTTGTCTGCAGTCATTTGCTGAAAGGAGGCTAAAAGGCCTTGACTTCTACGTGGAGGCCATATGTTGGGGTGAGGCAGAGAAAGAAACCAACATTATAAACTGAAAACTTATTTGGTTACTTGAAGGGGTTTTTTTGTTTTGTTTTTGTTTTTTTTCTTTGGATTCTGGCCAATTTCTATTTTCTGTGAAATAGAAAAAGCCTCCAAACTTTACCTTTTTTTTAGCTCCCCAGTTTTCCTGAGAAGGTGGAGAGAATGAAGGGAATCACTGGCCACTGTCGGGACTATGCGGTTAGGCTAGTTAGACACCCTGTGGGCTCCTAGTGAATTCAACCCAGGAGCCATGGAGACCTCCCAGTCATAACACTCAGGGCAGCTGGGTGGCACAGGGAAGCACATATTTGATCACAGCCGTTCATGACTCAGGGAAAAACAGGGTGCTTAAGACAACTGTGCCCGGACATACCTGTAAGTGAAGAATGGGGATCTGCACCCAGTACCTGTTACATGTTTGTGTTCCCTAAATGCTTAAGAATGAGGAGGATAACAGAAGCACGCACTGTTACTATGTAGCTGACAATAAGTTAGAGACAGAACTCTCTAACTGGGTAAGTAAAAGCAGAATCAAACCTACAGACAAGTAATTACTTTCTTATGTTTTTCTTGTATAAAAGTGCCAGGGCCAGGTTTAGGATAAAGTGAGTGAGGCACCTGCCCTGAGAACATTATAAAGAGATGCTGAAAGACTTAGTAATCAGGATTAAAAAAATTGCCTTAAGATATTTATCTTGATTACTGAGGTTTTGTTTTTTGTTTTTGTTTTTGTTTTTTGGGTGCCTTTAAATTATGCACCCCAGGAGAGTGCCTCACTTGTCTCCCTCTGGCCCCTGCCTGGTAAAACACATCAGCTAAAGGTGTTAAGTGACTGGGGGACACCAGTTACGTAATTACAAATGAAACCAATGAACAGACCCAGGAAAGAGTCTTCAAATTTCCTTAGGCTAAAGAAGTAGGGAAGGACTTCTACTTCTAGGAATGATCCTAAGGAAGCAACAAGAATGTACACAAAGATTTGAGAGAACTCCCTTTGCTGTTATCTCCCTTCGGTGTTATTCATGACAACAAAAAATTGGGAATAATCGAAGTCCTCATCTATAGGGGATTAAAAAAAGATGATTATCATACCAGATTCCTATATAGCCATAACAAAGGAGGATGCCGCACAACTTACTAATTGTAAGGGATGTTCATGTTCAAGTCAGGGGAGAACACGCAAGTTAGAAGACATGAGGTGGAAATAGGAATCCGCTTCTCCTGTTTGCATCCTCTACCTAGCAGAGTGATTTTTTTTTTTTAAGTTTCCCTCATCTTAGAATGGTTTCCTATTATATTTAGAATAAATTTAAACTATACAGCCATCCCTGTTCTGGCCTCCTCTTCTCTCTATCTCTCTGGTCTCTTCTACGGCTTTCCCTTCCATGCCTCTTCCCTAGCCAGACGGGCTGCCTTTAGAGCCTCCACACAAGCTCGTCCCTTTGCCTGAAATGCTCTTCCCTCCCAATACCCACACAGCTGGACTGTTTCTGGGATTCAGGTCCCAGCCCAAGTGTCGGCTTCTCAGAAAGGTTTTTCCTGGCACCATCTCTTAACTAGACACTGTGCTGTCACTCTATAATATCACACTCTCATTTTCTCTCTTTTTAAAAGCTTTTATTTATTTATTTATTTGAGAGAGAGAAAGAGAAAGAATGTGAGCAGGGGGAGGAGCAGGGGAGAGGGACAAGCAGACTCCACGCCAAGCACAGAGCCTGACACAGGGCTCAATGTCATGACCCTGAGATCATGACCTGGGCCAAAATCAAGAGTCAGATGCTTAACTGACTGAACCACCCAGGAGCCCCTCATACCACTCTGTTTTATTTCCTTCACATACCTAATAGTCTCAGAAGTGATCTTATTTAATTACTTATTTGTTTACTGTCCACCTCCCTCCATGAGAATGAAAGTTCCACAGGGAGAAAGGCTTTTCCTGACTATACCCACGGATGTTAGGCACATAGGTTCCTATATGCATCTGCATTCACATTTCAAAAAAAAAAAAAAAAAAAAAAAAAAAAAAAGCACTGGAAGAGCACGGGACAAAAAAACTGAGTTTTCAGAGGGTTCTAAGTTTCTTCATTTTGCGTATTTTTATTTTCTACAACAATAATGTACTACTTTTGAAACAATGAAAACAAAGTTTCCCTCTGTTTTAGAGTACGATCATTATGAAGATGTTTCCTGGACACAGCTAGGCTGAGATTAGAGCCACAGATGCCAGAACTGGAAAAGAGCAGAGAGAACGTTTGGTCCCTCCCAGCTCCCATTTCAGAGATGCGGAGGTCAAGGCCGAGCAGGGAAATGACATACAGCAGAACATATAACGAGTCTGGTGTTCTTCCCACTACACCAGTGGTTCTCAAAGTTAACATACACGAGAATTATTTGGAAAGGCTTGTGAATATTAACCGCTGGGCCTTACCTGCAGTTTCTAAGAGTGGGTCTGGGGAAAGGCCTGAGAACCTGCATTTCTGAAAAGCTCCTGATTGATTTTGAAGCTGCTGGTCTGGGTCCACACCTGGAGAACCACTAGGCTATGCCACGTGGCCTCTCATAACTCCCTCAGAAATGTCTTATTCTTTTTGTAGGAATGGTAGTGATGAAAACAATACCTTCAACCAAAGAATTAATGGAAAACTCTATCGTTTTGGCTCACTCGCTGAGTTTCTAGTGAAAAGAAGGAAAGGAGACAGGGATAATTCTGAGAGCCTACTCTACACCAGGCATTGTTCTAGATGGATCTACTTTTGTTTGTTTAATCTACTTTGCCGCCGGAAACCTAAGCTACTTCAGAAGGATAAAGAAACTCATTTAAGAGCAAACAGCTAGGGAGTGATTGAGACAGATTTTAAATCCATGTCTATTTGACTACATGAAGTCCACGCTCCTTCTCCAACCTTCAGAGAAGAAGGAAAATCTGTCACTTGTGGCATTTAGTGTGGCAAATCAATGTCTCCCAATGCAGAAACAAACACCCCCAAGAAGTATTAATATAATGTCATGCTCCCAAAGATACTGAAGGTGTGTACAACAATATTAACATCCAGCCTTTTCTCTGGGCTTGAAGCCAAGGTTTATTCATTTACATGATACTCAGCAATTTCCAACTCAGACCCTCACAGTAGAGATGATTTGAGTCAATGCCTGGATCATTGCAAATCATCTGTGAAATAACTGGGAAGGGAGAATTCATCAATCTCAGTTTCTGACAAAAGGAAGAATTCACACATGCTCTGTGGGAATAGAACCAAACAGACTTTGCAGCTGAGCAGAACTGTCCCACTATTTGGAGAACTAAATTTGAATTCAAAGGCCAACACCCAAATATGAGAACGTATCATTTACTACTTTAGGTAAAAAGTAACCTAGACATTAGTTATTTTTCCCTTTTTGTTTGTTGATGAGGAAATGAATAAGAAACAAAATCTACATGGCAAACAAATCACTCATACCTACAAACACCCACACAATCAACACAGTTTGTCCTATTATTGTGGTCACACTCAATCCACGTTTGAGAAAGCTCTGGTAATACTATAATGGCAAAGGACCTTGATGACATTCTTTAGCATTGTAGTTTTGATCAGGATTCCAAGTTAGGTACAAAGTTAAATATTAGTGGGTATTTCAGGACCAACAACAAAAAGGCGGTTTTCTTTCTTTTTTCCTTTCTTTCTTTCTTTTTTTTTTTTTTAAAGATTTTATTTATTTATTTGACAGAGAGAGATCACAAGTAGACGGAGAGGCAGGCAGAGAGAGAGAGAGAGGAGGAAGCAGGCTCCCTGCTGAGCAGAGAGCCTGATGCGGGACTCGATCTCAGAACCCTGAGATCATGACCTGAGCCGAAGGCAGCAGCTTAACCCACTGAGCCACCCAGGTGCCCCAAGGCGGTTTTCTTTATCTATCTCTCTGTATTTCTTATTTCACCTCCTGATTTCCCCCCTTATATTTTATTCCAGATCCCTGAAGCAGCTATACAAATAGATTTCACATGAAAATAAAAGGAAATACTTGCTATAATTCTGGCTATAGAATCAGAGGAATGAGGGCTTCGACGAAGAGGGTTCACATGATGGTCTCTTCCTGTACTTTCCCCAAGGATCCTTGGAACCTCTTCTTTCAGAAGGTCATTTTCTAACTGTGATCACTGAAATGTCTGCATAGTTTGGCTAGCAAAGCTGGCCAGTGGAGACCTTGAAGGAAAGATAAGTGGGAAAGAGGGAACAGGACAGAGTGGATGTGAAAAAAGGAGAAAAGGATCCCAAAGATGGGTACCCGAGAGTGGTTTAAACACAGTTGTGAATAGGTTTAAGGTTGGGAGTGACTGTGGTCTTCTCTGTGCACAAATCGGTAAGGTGGGCCAAATACCTAACCCCTCATTTACTAATGTCTATAAAGATATGGCTCTTTCACTCCCAGTAAAATGCATGGAATTTTATTTATTACAGAAAAAAAGAAGGTCTGCAAGATCTAGTAGAATGAACCCTGGATCTCAAAGCCAATGAGCTGTCTCTGCGGACAGCTTCTGAGCTAGGGCTCTAACGCAAGGTGCGAGATTGGACTGTGCCGTATTAGGTATGAGCAAGCTGTCTTTTCATTCCCGACTCTCGCCCTTCATGAACAGTTTGGAAAATAGCCATCTTGCCTTCCCCAGAGGAATGATGCTGCTGCAGCTGCAAATGCAGTTTCTGCAGCCGTTATTCCATGGTTAAATGTTTCCTCTTAAATATGAGACCGGCCTAGCAGAAAGAGCAATCTTGTGTCCCCCTCCTCCTCCCTCCCTTCCTCCCCCCCCACCCCTGCCCCCGTCCTCCAGCCTTACACACACTCACACACACATAGAACATGGGACAAAGCTCCATATCTGCATTAGCACCCGCACCTGTGTCCCGGCAAGGATTTAAGAAAAGACATTCCCTAATTTCTATCCAAATGGATGTTTATTCCGTAAGTTGCAAATATATTTTGGCAGTGTGTGGTCGCTGTCGATTCAGTTTTCACAGTGGCCTTCAGCTGGGGATAGTTCATGCAGAAGACAAAAGAATAGCTACTTGGCAGATGATACTCTTCAGGCCTTAGGGAGGGCACTCAGCTGGAAAGATCTGTTTTCGTTGGAGATCGGAAGTGCTTTTCCAGCAATTATTTGATCTTTCCTGGGAACTCGTACTTTTGAAAATCTCCCAGCCTGGTAGGAGCACATGGACTTCTATTCTGGTCTCAGCATTATCACTAACCAGACGTGTGACTTTGGGCAAATCATCTGGCCTTTACTTCACCTCAGTTTTCTCATTTGCTTGCTGGAATAATTATCCCTTCTCTGCTTAATTCATGTGGTTTTTGTGAAGATAAAACCAGGTGTTGTATGTGAAGGTATTTGGAAAACATAAAAAGTCAAGTTTATTGTTAGGTGGTATTTGTATGAGGTTTTTCATTTCGTCCCTGCCCTGGTTTACATGACATTGGTATGTTCTGGTTTTCTTTCTGAGAACTAGGTAGGAATTCCCTCGTGCAGAGGAGAGGTTGATAGTGCAACTCAGGCAGAGAACAGGATCAGATCCTTGTTACCTCTCGGAAACAGAAAGTAAAAAAGCCAGGACCAGAACACTGTAACATCATCCTAGAAAGTCTGCTTTTGCTAGGTTTGCTAGGACCACAACATTCTGGTCCTTATCTGCCTCCTCTCCAGAGGTCCATACAGAGAAAGCTACTGCTGCAGTGCTGAATGAAGGAAGGAATGAATCCAAACACCCAGCCACTCATCTTTTATAGACCAAAATTATATATCAAGCAGTGTGCATAAAATACAAGATGCAAAACGCTGTCCCCCTTGCTGAAGAGAGACCAGCCAGCCAGAGGCAGACACGCAAAGGATTTGTCCTGCCCCAGTGTGGTCAAGTGTGCCCTCCAGGGAAACATGCATGTGCTCTGGGAGCTGGAACATGCGGGTCATTCCTTCCCCGAGGAGGCTGGGACATGTTCTCAGAGCTCAGATAGCTGAGCTGGGCCTGCAGGAAGGACTGGCGAGGACAGGACAGGCGAAGTGCTCTCCAGCTCTTAAAGGTACAGATTCTAGAAGGAACATTCCAGAGAGCATCCTTGTTTGGTGTGATGAAAGCCAGGAGTGGAGATGGGCAACTAGAAAGTTGGGCAGGGGCCTAAATGTGAAGGCAGGAGCAGGCCATCCAAGCTTCTGAGCAAGAATTACACAATAGATGGGTATTTCAGAAAGATTACTTAACAGCAGGGAGGACAGACTGGAGGGAGCATGTCGGGGGTAGGAAACAGATTTAAAATCTAACGTAAACGTCTAGATTTCACAACACTGGACACTTTACAGTAAGTATGGTGTAACAGCGTTCCTCCAAATTCTACATTAATACAGCCAATCACAAAGGTGATTAGGGAGGTGAATAGTCAATGTCTTCCAGAAACTATTCTCCAAGCAATAAATTTCCCTTGCACAATTTAGAAAACACTGATTTCCCATATAATCTGGAAAAATCTTTGTGAAAAGGCAGTCACTCTGATTCTGAAATGTGGCTAAGGAGCAGAGCGAGAGAGAGAAGAGATTCTCAAGCAGACACCATGCTCAGTGCAGAGCCCAATGCAGGGCTCCATCTCACGACCCTGGGATCACAACCTGAGCCGAAACCAAGAGTTGGATGCTTAATGGGCTGTGCCACCAGGCAGCCCCACTTTCTTTCTAGTGTTTGCATAACTCACATACAATACAACATATAGAACTTAAGTGCACAGTTCAATGACAAATGTACCTGTGTAACCCAAACCCCTCTCAAGAGAGAGAACATTTTCATCACCCTAGAAAGATCCATCAGGGCCCCTTGCCATCACCCCCATGCAAAACAATCACAGTTGTGATTTCTACCACATAGATGAATTTTGTTTGGCCTAGAACATCATACAAATGTAGTCTTGTAGTGAGCACTTTTTCTATTACTTATTTTTGACATTTACCCACAATAAAATGTCTTTCGCTAGTTTACTAATGTTGGGCAGTATAGCAGTTTTTACTGCTTCATTCATTACAGTACTTTTTATCACCAAGCGGTACTCCGTGGTCTGAATAGACCACTATTTGGCATGTTTTTAACAGCCTTCTCTTCGGCTGGAATGTGCAAGTGCCTAACCAAGACAAAGCAAACAAGAAAGGTGCGGTGTGCAAGGTCAGGTGAAGTGGCTGACGGTTTTCTGTGTGTTTGGGGCCCGACCTCCTGAGTCAGCTTGATCTTCAGGACCCCTAACAGCAACAGCGGCTAAAACTTCGGGTGAATCAAGGAAATTAAGAGAGACTACCCTTTATATCTTCTTAGTGCTATATGTTTGGATCACAGAAACATGAAAAACAGCCCCCAAAAGGGAGAAGCCAACTTACTGAGAATCAGGTACTTGGGATGAATGGTTAGACCAAAGATTTAGGTAACAAAAGCCTTCTTTAAGACCTTAAAGTGTGTCTATGGAGTCCTGCACGTAGCCTAGGGTTCTAGGTTATTCCTACCACAAGTGGCTCTTCCGTAAGGGGACTGAGGGAGTTCAGCAGAGAAAGGGAGTGATTCAGAAATACTCTCAGGATTCCCAGTTTCCGATGAGAGAAGGGCACCCAGGAGTGCCATGCAGCTGTGAGGCAAGACAGTCGCTGCGTTCAACCAGGAGATGATACCTGGAGGCTTTGAGGAGAGCCGGTGAGCTCCTGCCAAGAGGGGTACTGGGCAGCACGGGCAAGAGTCCTTACTCTGTGGAACTGTGTAAAGAAGCATCACAAAGGATCCAAATGGCTTCCAAAATGCTTATTCAGGCTTCCCCTGTACATCTGTCACAGCTCACTATGAAATCAAATATGAATACCGTTCTAATGACTTGAAACACACCATTTGGGTCAGCCCCTCCCCCCGTCGCTATACAATGCCTGTCCTTTGAAATGAACTAGTCATTTTGGCTCCAACATTCCCATCATCACCAAAAGTGATGGTGGTTACAATCATGCTGAAGGCACACTGGAAACATAAAGCTCTCGGCTCTGGGTTGAGCCTGGTTTGGGTCCAAAAATCATGCGGATAATGTCCTACGAAAAGCTGGCAGGCTCCCTCTCCATTCTTCAGACTAGACACACCGATTTGCTTTCTCTTTTGCCCAACTGTTTTTTCGAGGCCCTTGCAAAGTAAATAATAACAGCTTTCATTTTTGTGGAGCCCTAACTATGTGCCGGTCACTGTGCTTTGCCCATCATTCTTACAGGCCCTTGAGGTAGGAGCTGTTACTCCTCTTCCTTCAATGATGAGGAAATTAAGAGCTAGCCACAGCTCCTCCCGTCGTCATTCCCATTCCCTGTGTTGCCTTTGCTCGGCCACTGGGCGGTGGGGGCTGGGAGACATAAGAGATGATGCTGAACAAACAGAAAGCAAAATGATCCTCTTCTCTGATCTCCCCTCCTTACATATTTTAATGTTCAGTTTTGTAATTAGGTCAAAGTGAGAGATATCACTGTGGAGAGTGACAGCTCAAGTTGAACCATTATTTCTTAGAAGACCGCTAATTAGACTGACTGACAGAATTCATACTCTTTCTGAGAGCAGTTACAGCACAAGACATCTCATAAATAAAGGCCATTTAGAACATTATCCACAGGAAACAGCTGCAGCTGGCAAGGGAACTTCTGACATTAAGGAAATGCAGAACTTCATGGAATTAGAGGAAGGCAGGAGTCATATATCACAGGGTAACACTATCTTAGCAAGAGTTGGACCATGTTTTCAATAGATACATTCGTTTTTACAGCAGTTGGTGCTTGCTTCCTTCTCTTGGGTTTTCAGGAGACAAGCTTGGCATGTTAAGAGCAAAATTTCAAAAGAAATGTGAACTAGACTCAGGGGTATTTACAATTTCAAAGGCTATGAGCCTGTGGTATGGTGCAAAGCTTAGGGCTGTTTCGCAGTACAGACCTGTGCCGTCCAAAATGGCACATCCTCTCTAACCGCATGTGGTTGTGATTTAAGTGCGCAGTATATTAGCCAGATTTCAGACTTAATGGGAAGAAAAGTATGTAAAGTCAGTAATTGATAAATTTTGAAATGCTGACTGCATGTTAAAATTATAATATTTGGGACATGTCATCCTAAATAAAATATATGATTACAATTACTTTCAGGAGTTTCTTTTTGCTTTTTCATCACGGCTCCTAGAAAATGTAAAATGACCCATGTTGCCTGCATTTGTGTTTTGTATTGTAAGTCTATGGACAGCACTGGTAACACACTCAGTAACTGAAAAGAGTATTTGATGAAAAGTGGTCAACCATCTGCAGTGAAATATGTTCCCTAACAGGTGAATGGAGTAATTTAAAAAGTAAACATGCACACTGCTGTTCTGCTCTGACCCACTAGAGACCTCAGGTAAGCCACTCATTGTTCCTGGGTCTAGTCTCTGCAATGGTTGAGTCGCATAATCTTTTTATTTATTTATTTATTTATTTATTTATTTATTTATTTATTTATTTATTTTTAAGATATGTGGAGAGCTGGGGGAGAGGCAGAAGGAGAGGGAGAGAATATAGTATCATAAGTAGGCTCCATGCCCAGGGCCAGAGCCTGGTGCAGAGTCCGATGTGAGGCTTGATCTCATGACTCTGAGGTCGGATGCTTAACTGACTGAGCCACCCAGCGCCCCTGACCCAGATAATCTTGAACATTTCTTCTAGCACTCACATTTTAAGTTTGTGCCAGTTCCTAAGAGTTGTTCGCTCGCGGGTGATGTGAATAATAATAAAAAATATTTGCAGCTCCAATATTGCCTGCTTATCTTTCACAAGCAACACAAACCTTGACTATCTTTCTGGAGCAACAGCTAAAATTTAATGGCAATAATAATCATTTTTCAAAAAAGATTTTATTTATTTACTTGACAGAGAGGCAGGGAGAGAGGGAACACAAGCAGGGGGAGTGGGAGAGGGAGAAGCAGACTTCCCGCAGAGCAGGAAGCCAGATGCGGGGGCTTGATCCCAGGACCCTGGTCTCATGATCTGAGCCAAAGGGAGACGTTTAATGACTGACCTACCCAGGCGCCCCAATAATCATGTTTATAATAGACAGACTGGACTCCCTGAAAGGAGGGACAGTGCCATTTGCCAGTGTACCTGAATAAGTGGGTTTTACATGATAAGATTATATTTCTTTTTTTTTTTCTAAGATTTTTTTTATTTATTTGACAGACAGAGATCACAAGTAGGCAGAGAGGCAGGCAGAGAGAAGAAGAGAAGCAGGCTCCCTACTGAGCAGAGAGCCCGATGCGGGGCTCGATCCCAAGACACCCTGGGATCATGACCTGAGCCGAAAGCAAAGGCTTTAACCCACTGAGCCAACCAGGCGCCCCAAGACTATATTTCTAATATGGAAAAACTTAAGAGCTCCTTAACCCAACAGATGCTTACTGAAAGGTGAACCCAAGATGTTATAAAACATCCCAGGAGTGGCCAAAGAGAACCAGTTATTCTTTTAGTTCAGATTCTGCCCTATTTCTTTTTATTTTCAAAGCATTGAATAATTTGCTGGAAGCTGTTCTGTATCTCTCAGGCAAATTACACACTTTTTAGATGATTCCAGAGTTTTTCCTTAAAAGGTAAAAAATTTCAATTTAGATAACTCAATTATAACTAATAGGGTAAAGTTGCAGCACAAGCAACATAGATAGCATTCATGACCCTGTGAAATATTTTGAGCAAATGTATGCTCAAAATCTATGTGTGGAAACAAATTTGGAATTAAGAAATTATAGGAATAAAGGCCTGCAATGTGTATGGTTGGAAATCTTGCTTACTGTGAAGACCTCCAGAAATATTGCATGAGCTCCCCTGGAAAGAATTCTAGAATTTACATCCCCATTTCTCTTTGTGTCCCTGTTATATCTAATTAAAATCTGACACCTTGAACTTCTGAACATGGAATGACAGTGTGTTTAACTGCCACTAAGATACTCGCCCATTTTGAAGTAGTCCCTGCCTTTATTTACATGGCTCCAGATTCCTTCAGTTGTGACTTTCGGCAGCATGACATTAACGTCACTAATACTGATAAATCTTGCCTGTACCAGAGTAACTCAAGAGATACTTGGTGAGAAAAGGAATGTTAGACAGGCAGGCTCTTTCCCTCTCTTCATCTCTTTTCTTTCTTCCTTTTTTTTTGGTCTATCCATAATCATGCCACTATAATTCATGTCTTTTTTTTTTTTTTTTTAAACTAACATTGAAGGCAAATTGGAAAATTTGACTGAATTGCTGAAATAAATGGCTTGGGCTTCAGCCCTCCAGACTTTAGGGGAACTTACTTTAAAAAGCAAGAAAGAGGCTCCGACATCACAGAACAACAAAAGGACAGATTGGCCACCTTCACTTCTGAAATTGGTGGAGTGGGAATTGGTCAACCCATGAATGAGAGCAAGTCCTGGTGGGTCTATTGTGCAAGATAACAATTTGACTTGAAAACGGAAAAAATGACCCTGCATTTCTTTCCCTTTGCCATTATCTACAGAAGCACATTTGAAAAAACACGAAGAGAAGCAGATTAAAAAGAATAGCTTCTGGCTGGCTTTTCCTCAGCATTTTATACTTTCATTCCTTTGTTCTTTCCTCTTTCAACCTCATTCCCAATTATTACAGTGTTCTGGAGGCACTGGGGACAGGACGTCTGGGAAACATAACACATATTAGTCCATCTGCTTTCTCTGCGAGTTCTTTTCAGCATCTTCCCGTGGCAACAGGAAGGATGTGGGCTCCCTTTCAGATTCAAATGAAGCTAATCAGCCCTAGCTCAGGTTGACAACATCATGCTTTTGTTACAGGGTAGCCTGAGAAAGCCAGAACCACCTCCCTCGTGGGGTAACCATTTCATCCCTGGGCTTAAGCTCTTATTTTTGACATTGGATTCCTAGGCCACTCCTCCCCCCAAAAACTGCTGACGCAGTATGACTCAAGTGCATTCTTCCATTAAGAGAATTCTGATTTTCGCAGTTGGAAAGACCAAAGTTTCCAATGTATTTGAAGATGTTTTAAGTTGTGTGGCAAAAGGTTTCCAAAGTGGCAGTGTCTCCTTTCACATTATTTATGAAGAATGTGGTAAGAAAAGCCCACCATGCCTTTTCCCCAAGTATATATTTCTACATGGGGTAAAACAAGAGGTATTACAATCAAATATGGAACTTTGGGTCTAATTCTTAAAATTGGATGTTTTATGACTAATACTTCCACAGAAAGCAAAACCATGGAAGAGAATGTGGTACAGTGTTGGATGAATACCTTATTGTTGAATTTGGGAACTGACTCTATCATCAATTCTATTACCCAAAACTTTGTGATCTTGACAAGTTATTTATCTCCTTTGAATCTCAACACCATCATCTATCCATCCATCTAGTCATCTGTCCAACACTATGTCCCATTTACTAGGTGCCTGGCCATTTGTGAGCTAAACAGGTGAATAAGCCACTGTCCCAGCCCTAGAGCAACTTTTGATAAAACAAGGAGAGAAACAATTCTACACAACTGTTACTTGGTAGTTACATAGTGCTAACAGGAGCTCAGAAGAAGAAATCCCTTTCAGTGGAGGATCAGTCAAGACTTCTTCAAGGACAAGCATTTATTTTATTGCTTGAGAGAGGAGCAAGATTTCTAAATGTAGAAATTGATTGGAATATTCTCCACCTCAGGAACATTGGTAGCAAAGATGGCACCAGGGAGTCCGGGAGGCAGGGGAGACTTTTAGGGAACAGTCATGACCCCACTCGGTGGTGTAAGTCTGAGGAATGGGGAGGTGGCTCTGAGCAGACTGTCAGCCAAGGGAGCAGGGTGGACCTAGTTTGGAGTGTGGAAGGGAGGCCCTGAAGAGCTCTGAGTGAGTGACTTGGTCTGTTATCTCTATGCAGAATGGCTCAGCAAAGGGAGAACCCAGAAGAGGGGCACACAGCTAAGAAGGAGTTTGGTAGACCAAGCCAATATTAATTAATCTAGATTTAGGAAGTGATGGGGAGGGTTGGGTAGAGGGACACGCAGGGTTGTTGACTGGTGGAATGGTACTGGGGAAGTTGGTTTATCTCTAACATTCTAGCTGACACATTCTGGTACTTAATAGTTCAGCATATGTGAGGAAAATTGTTGAACCAAATGCCCACAAAACGAGTAAAAACAGCTTTGGATAAAGTTCAGTCCCACTTCCATATTTGAAATCTCAAACATTAATTGGTTTTATTAAATAGATTGGTCTTACGGAAAAAGTATCACGCAGTACTAGATGAAAAAAGCCCAGTTTGGATCATCCCATGAAAGTGTTTCAGTGTTTGGTCTGATCCCTCCTACAGGATAGGGACGGTTAGCCCATTTTCTATTTTTTTTTTAAAGATTTTATTTATTTATTTGACAGACAGAGATCACAAGTAGGCAGAGAGGCAGGCAGAGAGAGAGAGGAGGAAGCAGGCTCCCTGCTGAGCAGAGAGCCCGATGTGGGGCTCGATCCCAGGACCCTGCGATCATGACCTGAGCCGAAGGCAGAGGCTTTAACCCACTGAGCCACCCAGGCGCCCCCCATTTTCTATTTTGAAAGGAATCAGAGAAATGTGGTTCTTTATGGACTTTAGCAGTGGATCATCCAAAAAAGCTTCTCATATTCCCTTGGGAGACAGGAAAAGGTGGGCTGGATACCAAGGCAATGAAGGGAATGGTAATATTTAAATGGGGCTGATCAATGAGTTCGTGTCCTCTCAGAAGGTAGACTCCAAAGGACACAGAACAGGGCTCTGAGCCCTTCAACAACTCTGCCAACATCTTAGATGAAGATATGGAAAAATTACCTGATAAAATACTCAGATGAGTTTGGAGGGGCAGGAAATGTTAGGTGACATATCTTGCTAGGCCAGGGTAATAGGGCCAGAACTGAGATGATAAAATTAGTGAAGGAAAATGTGAGGGCCTGAAAAAAAAATGTTGCATAACTACAGGAAGGTGGGCGTGTGGTTTGAGCAGCAGCACGTGTGAACAAGATTTGGGGGGTGCTAGCTGAGTAATTTCAGTTTGAGTCAATTGTTTGACATGGCACAGGAAAGTCAGTGTGATCTAATGCCATGCCTACTGAAACATAGCATTAGGTTTGGCCTCACTTAAGAGAAGGTTTCAGAAACAGAAAGACAGGAACTTTTATTATATAAACGTGTTGGGTAAAGTTACTTAACAAACCTAGCTTGACTTAACCAAGAAAAGAAGTTTTGCTGGTTATCATGAGGGTCCTCCCCTCAGTCAGGCTGAGCTAAGGAGGTTAACAGATCACAAGGAAGGAGCTGTCACACTAGAGGCTGCACTGACCCATTCTTAGCAAATCTGAACTCTTAAGTCTTTAAATTGCAACAATAATGAAATTTTAGGCACCAAAAGACAGACACCATTTCAAAGCGCAATGGTGTCCCCCTCTTCCTCTTTAAGTAAATGCTAAGCATTGTATTAAGTAATGAAGATATTGTGTGTCTGTTTGAAGGTGGGACTCTTTAACTGTCTGAATAGTTCTGGGCACCAAGCTGGGGTTCGCTTTCCCTGATGGTTGGAGAGGATCATGAGGGAAAGGGGGTAGAATGCCCATGATTTATAGCCAATTCCCTGCAAGCACAATAGGGTACTATTCCCACAGTGGGAGGAGGTCTTCTGACACCTCTTACTATTCCCTCTGTGTATAAGTTGAGAATTCTAAAACTTCCAAACAGAACACTTACTTTATGTCAGAGAATTGGCATAATTTCTAAACAAAGTTGGAATTTTTTTTAAATATATAAAAGGAAATTTGTTGCTGTGTATTGTTTCCCTTCCTCCTCTAGTTGCTGCTGATCTTCAGGGCAAGGACTGCATGGATCTTGGTGTACAGTTTAGAACAAGAGACAAGAGCCATCTCTCATCTCAACTATTTCTCTTGGGAGAGAGAAATTCCTATATGATGTGGTCAGTGGGTTTTAGCCTCAATATAGCATATTTTTCTGAGGGGCTTCCCTAGTCATTATCAAATAAGATATTTTCAAAACATATATATATAGAGATACATACACACACTTACACATATGTGTGTGTGTGTGTACAATTTGAAAGTCTCTCAAGCCATGAGTATATAGAATCTAGAACTTGTCCAGAAAATAAGGGATATTGAAAAGACCTGAAATTATGTTGGGACAAACTAATACAAAAACTGAAAATTGTTTGGCTCTAAGCAAAAGAAGATGTTTAAGCAGTCTTAAAAAAAAAAAAAAAACAAACCTGGTGGGTTGTTACATAGAAGAATATTTTCTTATGACTTGTTTTAATGATGAGAACTTCCCAAAGATTGTAGAGACTATGTGACACTGGAGATGTCCCAGCAGAATTTGGATCAACAGATAGTGGTTGGACTAGACGAACATTAAGGCTCCTTGAAGCACAGTAGCTCTTCTCTTTCCCCCTGAAATGGCCCACAGTGTGAAATCTAAAAGGGTAATCTGAAGGTGGATGCTTTGAGGCCAGGGCTTCTGAGAAACTAGATTCATAGTTACTTAGAAGCTCAAGAAGGGAATCCATGTTCTGAGAGAAAGAGGACGGTACCAGCGAAGGACTCTTTGACACTCTTCCATGATTAAAGCAAATTGTCAGAACTGTAAGGACAGAATGACAAACATAGTGGGAGATTTTAACAATACCTCTCTGAATGACTGGTGAATTAATAAGTCCGTAAAAGACTTGAACAACATGATTAAGAGGTTTCATCTAATGGGTATATTTTTAGAGTTCTATCTTACCAGCACCCATCAGTGAATATGGATTTTTAAAAAAACATTCATAGAATGTTTTTAAGAAATCGATCACACACTAGGCTATGAACCAAGTCTCAATAAATTTTGTGGAACTGGTTTCACATAGAAAACATTCTCTAACAACAACAGATTTTTAAAAGTTAGACTCCTAAACAAAATGGTTACTAAAAAACTCTCACTTGTTTGGGGATTTAAGATGACACGGCTAGTATCTCATGAATCAAAGAAGAAACAATTATGGTAATGACGACATTCTTAAAATTGAGTGATGATGAAAATATTCCATAATACCACTGGGAAGATTCCAAAGGAAAATACTTAAATCTGATCCTAGGAAAGAAAAAAAGATGGAAAATTAATGAGTAGCCAGCTCAAGAGGTAAGAAAGTGAATGAGAGTAAATGCAAAGAAAGTGGAAGAAGGGACTAACGAAGGGTAGAAAATAATAAAATCAGTAAACAAACATATACTAGAGATGATTAGCAAAGAAAAAACCTGCTTACTTGAAAAGGTTGACAGGCTAATCACCAAAATCGATCAAGAAAAACACAGGGAATACTCAAAATAATATTAGGAATAAAAGAGAATAAAACTATAGATAGAGCAGAGATTAAAAAATAAGAGTGTACTATGAACAACTGTATGTCATTAAGTTTGAAAATTTCAGTGAGATGAAGAATTTCAGAAAAATACGGTCCTATAACCGTTGAAGAAACTGACGTATCAGTTAAAAATCTACTCGTCTCTTCATCAAAAACAAAACCAATAAGCACTAGGTTCAGATGGTTTTAGAGAAAAAAAGATGCAAGTTTCAAAGATGAAGACTGGAAAAGCACTAGTATAATCTTATTAGACACCAGACAAGGGCAGAAGGGAAAAGGGAAAATTATAGGCCAATTTCAGATATTAATACAAATAAAAATCCTAAAAATATATTAGCAAATGAACACAATAGTGCACTGAATATATCATGGCTAACTTGGATTTTTACCAATAATGCAAGGGTGATTTAACTTAAGAAAGTTGCTGACAGCAAGTTCCCCATTATCAGATTAAAAGAGAAAAAAACCCCTTGATCTTATCAATGGACACAGAAAAAGCACTGAGTAAAATTCAACACTTATTTGTGATTTTAAAAAACAGAAACTCTTAGCAAACTAGGATCAGAAGGGAACTTTCTTAACCTAAAGTGTATTAACCAAATCCCAATGGTAAGCATCATGTTCAATGATGAAATGTTAGTTAGCAGCCTTCCCTTTAAAATTAAGAACAAGTCGAGGTGTGCTCTCCCTATTCTGCGTAACACTGTACTGTGGGTCCTACGCAAAGTGGCAAAATAAGAGAGACAGAGAAATAAATAAATAAATAAATAAATAAGTGTTGGAAAGGGAAACTAAAACTCATAATTATTTATGGATGTCACTGATTATATAGATCAAAGAGAAATTGCAGATAAACTCAGAGTTGGTAAAATGCCTTAGCAAACTATTAGTTCAATATGAAAAATTCTGTTCCTATGCACCGGTTAACAGTTAAAGTAATTTTTTTCAAAGAAATAGAACACTTATTTTTCTTGACCTTTATTTCCTTTTCCTTTTTAAAGCTTTTATTTATTTACTTGAGAGAGAGAGACAGAGAGTGTGCGAGCGTGTGCACGTGCACGTGCAAGAGCAGGCAGAGGGAGAGGGACAAGCAGACTCCCTGACGGGAGAGCTCAATCCCAGGACCCTGAGAGCATGACCTGAGTCGAAGGCAGCCGCTTAACTGACTGAGCCACCCAGGTGCCCCTTGACCTTCACTTCCTGCTCTTTGATGCGCACCTCATTCAGATAAGCATAAGACGATAAAAAAATTATTCAGAAAAACAAGTAACCAATTATATTGCAAAACTATGAGAAGCAAACAGCACAATTTCATGGAAGGCTTACAGGATTCCTTTCTATTCTATGGTTCCCACAGAAAAATTCCACTTGAAAAAAATGGGCGTTGTAGATGGGGTTACCTTGAATTGTGGTGAATCACATGTGTTACTGGAAAAGAAACACAAACAGGAAGTTCCAAGCCTCTGCAAATCAAACTCTGCCTCAAAGGAAAAATAAGGTTGCCACTTCTCTTCCACACAGCTTACAATAAAGTGAGCAGGAACCAGACCTTCAAAAAGCATCCCGCGTCGGGAAGGAGACAGTTGTCTTGAAGAGAGAGGTGCAGGCAAGAGGTAGGTAGAGGGAGAGAGTTAAGAAGTTCTTCATCTACATGAAGGTAATATTGAGGGTTACTTAAAAAAATTTTTTTTACACTGAAATTTCACTATATCAAGCACAGGGTATTTAAATTCTAAGAACTATCTGCTTCAACTGAGACCCCTAAACTTATTCTACATTTGGTATATCCATCAGCAGGGGGCTTGGTCTGCTTGTGTTTTCAATACTCTTAGAGCAGTATACTATGGCACAAACAATGTTTCTCCACTCAGGGGTTGATTATCATTTCGATAAAGTGACAACAAAAATGAGATAAAACTTCCTGAAGAACTTTTATGTTCACTTGGGTCTGACTGGGCAAGTCACTCAATAAAAACAAGGTTATCTGGAAATACTATAGTATGATGTTGTTTTTAAAAATGGTTAAAACCTAAATCACTGGAAACAACCAAATTAAGCAAAAAAGAGGCTGTTTTCCTATCTGATTAGATAAACTATGGCACATTCTTATGGTGGGATAGGAGATAGCACTGGAGTCATACTCTAAAATAACCTTATTGACACACAAAAGTATTCATGGCATATTGCCAAGTTGTAAAAATAAGATCTAAAACATTAAGTGCAATCACTTTTAACAAGTTCCGAGTTTGGACACTGAACAAAAATACTACCAACGTGTGTGATTATTTCTGAGTGATGGAATTAATAGTGGCTTTTGTTTTGTCCTTTGTGCTTTCCTGTATTTTCTAAGTACTCTACACTGAGGGTGTGTATTAATGTGGATATTATTTTTAAAAGTTCACCCTGCCTCTCTGCCTGCTTGTGATCTCTGTCTGTCAAAATAAATAAATAAAATCTTAAAAAAAAAAAATTCACCCTAATGACACCTGTGACATGGATGGACATTATGCTAAGCGAAATATGCCAGACACAGAAACAGCAAATACCATATGATTTCACTTGTATGTGGAATCTAAGAACAAAACAAAGCAAAAAAAAATGAACAAATATATGAAGAAAAAGAAACAGATCCATGAATACAGAGAACAAACTGGTGGGTGCCAGAGGGGAGGGGTGGGGGGGATGGACAAGATAGGTGAAGGGGAGTGAGAGGTACAGGCTTCCAGAAAGGGAGTGAATAAGCCACAGGGATGAAAGGTACAGCACAGGGAATACAGTCAGTGGGACTGTAATAGCGTTGTGTGGGGACAGGTACTTGTGGTGTACAGAGAAGCTGAATCACTATTTTGTATACCTGAAACTGTGTAACATTGTGTGTCAACTACATTTTGATAATTAATAAACAAATAAAATTCTCCATAATAAAGTACCTAGAGTTCTGCAGCACAAACTTCTGGAGCTCTCCGAAAACACTCAAACTTAGCACAGCTTTGTGGCAGCCAAAACAACCAACAGAAACAGTGTCTACTCACAGTCGCACTGGAGGATCTTTTCTTACTCTTGTTCCACCACCCGAGTGGTGGTAGTTGGGCTGCAGTATATCAGGGCCCCCAGGAGACACTGAAAAAGCTCAGTGCCCATCCCAAGGAGGGGTCTGCTTCCCTCAGCTTCCCCTCCTTTAGCGCAGAGCCCCGAACTCAGCATCTGCAGCTGCAGGACCTTTATGAGAATTCGGGGCATGGGCAAAAGTTCCACTTAACCACACTTCACTGTTGCTTTCCTGCTCAGCACTCTCCTCAGCTCTCCAGCTCGGCTTCCAAGCCTTCCACAGTAGGGCCTCACACGTCTTCCACCGATCTCCCATGGCCCCCGCACAATCTCCACCCAGGATGGTGCGTGTCTCCACGCTACCGTCCCTTGGAGTTCCCACATCCCATTCACGTGCCAGTCCCCAAGCTGATCTTACCCTCCAGAAGCCTTCCTTTTAGCTCCCCCGGCTCACATGGATCTCCCAGTCTCTCAGCTCCTTGGCTTATCCCCCACACTTGATCACATGGGGGTGGGACAGTCGCATTGATTCACTGTTTCCTGTGCATGGGAGGGTAGGCCAAGTCCCAACCAAGTCCCAACAATCAAGGGAGAACCCTGATTCTCCCCCTTGCCTTCTCCCAGCTCTCAGCATGGGGCTGCGACACGGTAGGCCCTCCCTTCCAGTCTGTCTGTTTGCCTGCTTCTTTCCCTCTTTCTGCTTGTCCTGTGCTACAGAGCAGAGCACGACATCTTCCCTGCTCATTTTTCTAAGCTTCTATCTCTAGGTTTCCTCTGATGTCTTTGGCTCTTGTTTAGCTGCACTAATGGATGGCAAGTCACTAACGCAGACGATTCACGAGGGTGCCTGATCCTCTTGCCTTCTCACGCCCAGGCACCCCCACGGTGCTGCACGCATTGAGGACTAGGTCTCTTTCAGTTCCTCCCTCGCTCTTTACCTTGCTTTTCAGGACTTTAGTGGGTTACATTACCTGTTCATCTCTTCGCCACCCATTCAACTCTGCGTTACTGAGTGCCTGCTGTGTGCTGGGCACTGTTGCTTAAACTCACATTTGGCGGTCTGTTTCCTCCACTAGACGGGAAGCTCCCTGGTGGAAAATGTTATCTGTTACAATTATTTAAATGTCCAGACAATCTAGCAGTGTGCTGATAAAGTGTTTGGAAAATATATATGTATATTTTAAAGATTTTATTTAGTTATTTGACAGAGAGAAAGGACAAGCAGAGGGAGAAGGAGAAGCAGACTCCCCACCAAGCAGGGATCCCGACCTGGGGCTCGATCCCTGGCCCCTGGATCATGACTTGAGCAGAAGGCAGACCCTTAGCCGACTGAGCCACCCAGGAGCCCCAAGGGTTTGGAAAATATTAAACTGAAACTAGAAAGAGAAAAGGAATGAAGCAGAAGGCTACAGTTTCATTCTATAACTCTCCACTTTGTGGTTTGACTGCAGAGATGGTGTAAAGACAAGGAAAAACTCCCACTCTAGCAGAATGAGTAAAACCTTTGCGTCTTCCTGAGTTTAAAGCAGACAAAACGGGACAGTGATGTAGGTGAAGGCACCCTTTAGATAGCAGAATGGGTTACAAATATGAAGCACCATTGTCATCATGATACGCGTTATCTATACCTGGATGTGGGAAGTTTGATCCCAAACCATAAGCAATGAAGTCACCCCATTTCGCAACTTCCTGCAACCAGCAGCAGAACACAGCCTGAAAAGAAAGCTGATAGCCTGACGAGCCCAAATGAAAGAAAAAATGAGCAAGAACAGCCACAAACCCAAAGGAAGAACAAACGCCACTGCTGGGAGCAAGAAAACCTCTAATTGCCTCCACACCCCTGCTTACTTCCATCTGCTCCCGTTTAAGCCCAACGACACGGCTCCTTGCAGCTGCGGAGAAGAAAGTAAATGCGTTCAGAGTGTCTGGACGGCTGCAGCAGGTAGGAGCCCACAATACGGACGGAAGATTCACAAGCAAGGCTGAACAGCAAAGCGGACAACAGATTCGATGTTTGTCATGCAAAACTGAGCAAACAACCTCTCAGAGAACACACGAAATGATAATGGAAATCATTGTTGGGAGGAGGGCAGCAGTAACACGCGTGGGCAGGAATGCCGCAGTGGCGCTTCGGAAGCAGCCGGGAGCCTCCCTGGGGCAGGGAGTCGGAAGGGGCCTGGGCTGCGATAGGTTTCCTATGCAGAAGGGACCAGAAGCGCAGGCAGCCACACTCCTTAGCGTGCTGTAACCCAGCCTTGACAAAACTCTCCAGTGGTGATCTGAGTTTTTAGAAATGCTGACTTTTGGATTTTGGTGTCATTTTGATCATTTCTCCCCTGCTGTCCCTACCTCAAGCTCACCAGTCCCAGTTCTCAATGTTTCTGGGCTGCCCCATGCTCAGGAATTTCTCCTGTGCCCCCACAGTCTGAAGGATCCCCCTAAGGAGCAATCAGGTGGTGTAAAGTCGCAGCATCTTGGAGAAGAGGCCATTTTTAGATAATGAGATGGAGGTGTACAGATGCAAAAAGACGTGGTCATACCACCAGCTAGTGGCAGGTATACGAGCCCTCATCTCATACCTTACAATATATCACACACGGGAGAAAAGGGAAACCAATGCTTAGGGACTTTGGCTATTTGTAGTGACACCATGTTAGGTGGCTTCACATACTTTTATCTGAGCTCCAACCTTACAATAATCCTATGAGCTGGGCTCAGAGAACTTCGGCACTTTTCCTCAGTCTTAACAGTTGGAATGGGAGAAGTTGGGGGTCCACATCCAGTGTGATTACAAAGCCTGTTCTTCCTTCCAGCCAGGACTGCCTAAGCATTTCAGGATAAAGGAAGCTGAGGAACTAGTTAACTTAAGGGACAGGTACCTTTTGAGAGCTTTAATTTCTGTTCAGGGCAGAGTGAAAGGAGAAGAGTATAATGGTAAGTCGGGGGTGGGTTAAGGAAGGACCCAATTAGACTGCATTCTCCCATGCTGCCTACCAAGGGTCTAAACTGGTAGAGCTGAGGACTTCCTTAGCAGCTTTCAGAATTGGGGACCTGGAGAAATCTGAAGGAACCAAACAAAACACCCGTGGACAGTGTTTAGCAGAGAAGTAAAAGGAAAGACTTCATTTCTTTCTTTTAAAACAAAAATGTCCCCCTCCTGTTCTTGTACCCTTACCCCTTCCCTTCCCTGCTGTGGGTCAATGTCTTTCCCCTTCACTGGCAGCAGGTGCCAGGAGGGGCTGCGAGGGCATTGCTCTGCTCAGGAGACGGTGTGTGTCTCCCGGAGCCCTCGCAGTGGCATCGGGGAGCTCTGGGGGGTGAAGGCAGCTCTACCGGGCCTGCCGGGCAGGGCTCCCACAGGTGAGCGACAGAGCCATCTGCTGCTCTGTGGGCTTTCTGCGTGACCGTGGCAAAGAGGCAAACTAGTAACAGAGCACACAGGGGCATGCGCACACAAGTGAGTGCACGCACGCGCGCACACACACACACACTCCCTCAGAGGAGTTGGCAGTATTTTTATACGCATGTGTTATTGACTGAATAGTGTCCCCCCAAAATTCATATACTGAAGCTCTAACCCCCACTATCACGATATTTGGAGACAGGTCTTTTAAGGAGGTAGTTAAGGTTTGATGAGGTCCTAGGCTAATAGGTCTGCCCTTGTGACAAGAGGAAGTGATACCAGGGCTGCATCGGTACAGAGAGGCCACGTGAGGACACAGTGGGAAGGTGGCCACCCGCAGGCCTCCTTGCAGACAAGAGAGGCTTGACCAGGAGAGGCCTCTCTGAGCACCTGTGCTGACAGAGAGACACAGTGTCAGGTGAAGAGGGGATTTTTCCAGCCTGACGGCCTGGGAAGAAAGGGCATTTAGGATGAGCCTCGCTCGTGGCAGACTCTAAGAGATGGGAGGAAGGCATGCTGGAGGAGGAGAGTGAGTGTCCGAGGCCTACTGAGGGCACAGAGGCGGCTTGCTTTGGTTGTGGGATGACTATTAAGTGTAAGGGCAGATGTGGTAGAAAGGTAGGTCAGACAGAGGAACGTGAAGGGCCTTGAATATCAGGTTATGACATTTCTTTCTCAGAGGCTAATGGGAACCCTGAAAAGTTTTTCAACAAGAGGATGACAAAAATTGATATATATGCTAACAAGGGCAGAGTAAAGAGGCCGGACATGGCATAAGCATTTAATAGTGCCAGGTATCACTTGATCACCACATGTTATCTCCCATGATTCTCGACTCCCACCTCAGAAAGTAGGAAGGCAAGGTTCACAGAGGTAAAGTGACTTGCCCAAGACCCCGGGGACAGCTCATTTGCAGTGGAGAGCTCGGATTTCAACCCTATGTCCAGCACCAAAGTGAATGCCCTATCCATCCTGCCATTTATAACCCTAAACCCAGTTCCCATGGCTTCATCTACTTTCCCTGCAACCAGAATGGCTACTTAATGGAACACACACTGGAAGGCACATTTTGTTTAGGCTTTGGAAATAGGAAGAACAACAGCAAAAACTTCCAATGCACAGGGCACCTCCAGAAATCTTATTCAGCTTTCTAAAAAAGGCAGTAAGGAAGCTAGTTCTCGTCCTCCCATGTCACAACAAAAAGCTACAAATGTTCCTGTTATGCTCAGCGGTATCAAAGTAACCAATGATGGTAATTTGCATAGAAGCTGCAAAAATGTGTAGGGAGAGCAGTTGCCCTGGGTGAGCTGACACCCTGCACTGAGAATAATTTTTTCAATGCAGTGTCAACAGCTCCTCTCAAATACTCTTTGCCCCCCAACTCCTGAAGGAGCAGCCAGTACCCAGGAAAACACAATGCTGTGTCCCGGATCTGCTGGAAGGACAGACTTGGTAAGGGATGCCATGATCATTTCTTTTTGGCTCAGTAGCTCATCCAAAACCTCAGCTATATTGAAAAGTGAAAAAGAATAAAAAACTGGGCTAGCAAGAAGAGTTACTGTTCTTGAAATATAAAAGTCAAATCATACCGTGACACACACCATCAGGAACTACTTAAATATTCTTAAATGCGCTCTCCTTCAAGGGCAAATATTTTTAGTGTTTAGGAAGCAATACTTACAGAGGTAACTTGGGTGCTATTTTGAAAATTACACACTACTATTATTATCCCAAGACGCAGTGGTGTATAACAGTTTGTCGGGGGCGAGGCAAACGACTGAAGGAATCAATTCAATTCAGCACACCTACTGTGTGGCATGCCTACTGTGTCAGACACTGGGACAAGATAGAGCAGGATAGACAAAGTGAAGACTACGAAAGCTTGTGGAAATCACTGTAAAAACAATTGATGACATAATGACTTTTTTTTTTAAAAATTAACTTTGGAGCCAAATAACCAAATTTTGAGAGCCATTCCTTTGTAAAGCAGGTATAATATTTTCCATTTCCTTGCCTAATCATGCCCCAGGACTCATGTTCTGTGGCTTCTCTGTGAAATTTTCCCAAGACTGCCTACCCCGTTCTATCTTTAAGAAGGCAGGGGGGTAGAGCTGGGAATGTGTGTGTGCGCACATGGGTGTGTATTTGTTGGGGGTCTTCTTTTCCTTTTTTGCTCTATAGATATACTACACTTTCCATTTTGCATCCTCATTGGTGGATACTGGTCTCACCCATAAAACAAAACCCTTGTCAAAGTACTGGGTCTCAATGTACCTCTGTTTTCCCAAGGCAGAAACAATGCCTAGCACTGCTCCTTAAATGTTTACTGAATGAATGAATGCTTGTTTTGACTGTGGGCTTTATCTCAGAGTCTAGTTTGGTAGTCAAAATATTCTCCATGGTGGGTGTCAACAATTTCAAAAATCTCAATGCATGCATATAAATATACATCGGGATATTAAGTTTGATAAGGTATAATTTACACATGGCAAAGCTGTCCCTGAATTTTGACAAATGGACGCAACTGAGTAAGAGTGGGTTTAATATACTGGTTTGGGTCCCTGTCCCCGGGGCTTCTGACAGTGAGGCCTGGGACCAAGGTTTTTAACATCTCCTAATGTGATCCAGATAAGAAACCTTGAAGTAGATGAAGCTCTGCCTTTCCATTCCATTCTAGATTTCCTTTCCTTTCCTCAGTCCCTCATCCATCACTCTCAGTCAACTATTAAGATTGAAGATGAAACTGAAACATTTCTAAACTGAGGCAACTCAGCCACTTGCCTGGAGTCAACTATGATTTCTGGTTGTAGAGCAGAAATACAGCTAGTAAATGATATTTTGAAATGAACACAAGGTATCTGCTTAAAGAAATAAAAATGCCTTTGAATCAGAGTGAATAAAAGGGCTGTGATTTAAATGGGGACTGAGGGGGCGCCTGGGTGGCTGAGTAGGTTAAGCCTCTGCCTTCGGCCAGGGTTATGATCTCAGGGTCCTGGGACTGAGCCCCGCATCGGGCTCTCTGCTCAGCGGGAAGCCCGCTTCCCCCTCTCTCTCTGCCTGCTTTAAAGAAAAAAAAGAAAAAAAAAATAAAAAAAATAAATGGGGACTGAGGGGCGCCTGGGTGACTCAGTGGGTTAAAGCCTCTGCCTTCAGCTCAGGTCAAGACCCCAGGGTCCTGGGATGGAGTCCCACATCGGGCTTTCTGCTCAGGAGGGAGCCTTCTTCCTCCCCATCCCCCATCTGTCTCTCTGCCTACTTGTGATCTGTCAAATAAATAAATAAAATCTTTTAAAAAAATGGGGACTGAGTACTGATGTAGGAAAGGGTGGGGGGGGAGGTGATAGAAGAAAACTGCCCTTATAAAATACATCGTTTTGATTCCAAATGCAACCTTACACCTAAAGATTCAGGGGCCCTGTGAATAGGAGAGATTGACACAAGGTCAAAACCCAAGGAATACAGAGTTGAAGGAAAATAGGGGAAACTCATTTCTCTGGTTTGATGGAGTCATCCTTCAATGACTGGAAGAGGCCAGAGGATGAGAAAAAGGCATTATCCTTTCTATCCTTTATTTAATGGAGATTGTTGGAAGATGTGGAGTCTGGCCTCTAATTAGGAATATGGGACAATCTTTACACTATTCAAATTTCTATTTTCACAGTTCAGCGTTTCCATTTGGGTAAAGTCCATCATAACAAACTCCAGGGACCTGTCACCCTTCTTCTGTCATGCCCCCCACCCCAGGATTGTATTATAATCTAATACTTTAAGCGACAGGGTCAATGGCCAGGAGACTTGACATTTAGCAGAAATGGAATCTGACCTTTATTAATGTTTCATTGTGAATAATGTTCTTGGTTTCATTGTGAATAATGCTCAAAGTGGGACTGATGTATTGACTAGTATTTCACTAATAAAAAAATAAAAGAAGAAGAAGAAACCATCATGAATCAAAACAAAGGTATACCTGGTATAAAAACAGCTAAAAAATGTATAATGCTTACTTGTTCTGCTGAGGTCCTGGGAGACTACAAGTCTGCACTAATTTTAAGAATCCATTGATTAGAATGGGTCTTTTAGTGAAGATGAATTAAAAAAAAAAATCACCCTGGGTTCGCAAAATGCCACGGAGTTCCCCCTCAGGGAAAGGACATCATGGAAAGTGCTGTGGAGACATTTGGAAGCATGCTTTACACTGTCATTTACAAGGCCAGGGATGTGGGTCTCACCAGCTTCCAGGACTGGAAGAAAAATGCTGAGCTGGCCGTTATGGCCAAACCCAGCATCTCCCTGTAATTAGACTTAGCTGGGGGAAAAAGTGGCACACAGAGGATAGAAATATGTGGCCTCAGACTGGTGGGGAGGACAAGAAAGCTAATTAAGTTTCTCTCAAGAGAGTCAATTAAAGAATCTTGCTGGGTGTGGCCTTGGACTGCTTTGCAGCCCAAAGAAGTAGCCAGGAGCCACATAGAGCACTTGAAATGTGCCCTGTCTAAACTGAGATGTGGCGGTAGGTGTTACATACACACTGAGATTTCTAAGACAACCCACAAATATTTCAATAAATTTTTTTTTTAATTTGACAGAAAGAGAGGTCACAAGTAGGCAGAGAGGCAGGCAGAGCACAGGGAGAGGGGGAAGCAGGCTCCCTGCCAAGCAGAGAGCCCAAGGTGGGGCTCGATCCCAGGACCCTGAGATCATGACCTGAGCTGAAGGCAGAGGCTTAACCCACTGAGCCACCCAGGCGCCCCTCAATAATTTTTAATACGGATTGATGCTATAATAATTTAGCTATATCTTAGGTTAAAGTGTACTATTAACATTCATTTCAACTATTTCTTTTTACTTTCATTTAACATGGCTACTGGCAAATTTTAACTTATACATGCACTTTGCCTTCTATTTCTATTGGACAGCATGGATTCAGACCTTCATTTCTTCGCTTGTTAAATGTTCCTGGAGGTGGGAAGCTGGGTCATGGAGGGTTAGCATGGGAAGAAACACCGTGTGTGTCTGTGGGACGAGTGTCATGCTGGGGTGAGGCACTATGGTTTGTACTTGCTGACTAAAAACTAACTTCAGGAAATGTGAGGAGGAATCACAAGAGACCCAAGCTAATTAGGTCTGACCTAGGCCCGACTCAATGTGCCGGTGCCTCAGGTTGTTAATCTGTAAAATGGGAGGGCAGGACTAAATTCCTGCAGGATGAAGTAAGACCAGAGAGGGCCTCTACCTGCAACTGTTTCCCCGTTACTCCAAACTCAAGGATAATTTCTCCTACAAATGATTAGAGTTAACTGATTGGTCCTTGGCCTTGGCCAACACACTGTGACAACTGAGGCCCATTCTGAGGAGCCCTGCTATCGATCTGCGTCAGCTCTGCTCCAGTTCTCCTCATGGGAACAACACACAGTTCCTAACGCGGCACGTTAATACAGTTAAATACACACAAAGAACGAGGAGTGTGGAGGTGGGTGAAACAGACAGGCTTCGTCTCCTTGGTAAGGACTCAGAGAACAATTATAATATTTTTTGGAAGATTTTGTTTATTTGAGAAAAAGAGAGTGGGAGAGAGAGAGCATGAGCGGGGAGGATGGACAAAGGCAGAGGGAGAAGCAGACTCTTCTCTGAGCAGGGAGCCCACCTCAGGACTTGATCCCGGGGCCCTGAGATCATGACCTGAGCCAGAGGAAGACGCTTAACCGACAGAACCACTAAACCGAGAGGTGCCCCTCAGACAACAATTTCAAACAGAAAAATCCTACAGATGATATTCAGAGGGAAATGTGTTTGCTTTCGTTCAAAGCCACAGATGAAATATCCACGACTGTGCTATTAACCTACTAATTAAGAAATACGAGGATTTGTAATAATCTATCAGTTAAAGAACACGTCTATAAAACCCAACTTTCCCCCTCTTCAAAAACCAAACACCCCTCAAATCAAATTTCAAGAACGTGAATCTTTGTTTAAAAGAGTGTGTGAAACGCAAGCAGAGAATTCCATTTTAAACAAAGCCTTGGCTGACAAGAGGAGCCAGCCAGCCGCTGGTTCTGCTGACGAGCGTCAGAATATATAAATGAGCTCCCGACACTGAAAACCTGGGAGGGTTAGAATACAGATCAAGACTTCTGATAGTACTGGGCCCGCAGCTGTCTGCGACCCGGGAGCACATGCACCTTGCGTTTCTCCAGCGGCACAGCCCCCTCCTGGCTGACTCTGCCTTGTTTCCCAGACCTGGGCATTCATCTACGGCAGGAACTGTAGGTGCAAGGCACCGACAGGGCTGGGAATCAGAGGGAACACTGATCAAGTGGAAAATCCCTGACAGATCCTGCTTGACCTCGGCTCCACCAGAGGAGCCGGGAGACCCTGAATAAGTCCCTTTGCTCGCTAACCTGAGCCAGTGTGTGGGGGAAAAAGTGAAAAAAGTTCTATAGTTAAGGAGCCTATGTGGTACTCTGGCATGAGGTAAACAGCTTTGTTAAAGTTAATCCTTCTCATCCTAAAGACAAGAAATCTATTATCATGGCAAAACCTAGCTGACCACCAGGGAAGTGGCTAATCATCACTGTAAAAACACGAAGGCCTAGATCATTCCCTATAAAGAACGGAGGAAGAGAAAGCAAAGGGTAAAAAGTATCAGACACTATCCCAGTGTAGCAAGTGATCCAGGTAGGGATTGCCCATTGCTGCTCAAAGCACGGGACGAAAGGCAAGAGAGTGGCAAGATGGTCACAAAGGATCCACGGAGCTGCCCGCAGATGCCTCACTGACTCCCGGTGTATCTGGGCATAGGGAAGGTCTGGTTACCACCACGCCCAAGAGCGCGAACTGAACTCTGTGGATGGCGGCACAAGTTGACATTGTCAGCCTCCTGTCGAGATGTAGCATCAAACACGCATTACCATCTATGAACTATCCTTGCCAAAAAAATGTTTAGCCCGCATCTAATACCAAGCCTCTAAATCTAACAATTTTCAGGAAGAGAGAAGGAGTAAGTTGACCAACACTATGAAGAGACAGGCAGGGCCAGAACTCAAGACATTCTATACCACATGCAGCCTGGATAATAGGGGAGGTCTGACTATGGACCAGATGTTAGACAGTATCATGGAATCACTGTAAACTTCTTAGGTGTAAGAGTGTTGTGGTTATGTAGAAGAATCCATGTTCTTAGGAGATACACAATGAAATATTTGAGGTAAAGTGTCAAGATGTTTGCAACTTTCAAATATGGCACAGCAAAAATTTATATAATGTATGTCATATATATTACATGCAATACATAGAAATACATATGTATAAATAATTGGAAGAAGGAATAAAGGAAACAAATATGGAAAATTCAGAACAATTAGCGAATCTAGGTAAAGGGCATGTAGGTGTTGGTTTTATCATTCTCCTAAACTAGTGGCTTTGTTAAGAATAAAAAGTTGGGGGGTGCCTGGGTGGCTCAGTGGGTTAAAGCCTCTGCCTTCGGCTCAGGTCATGATGCCAGGGTCCTGGGATCGAACCCCACATCAGGCTCTCTGCTCAGCAGGGAACCTGCTTCCCTTTCTCTCTCTGCCTGCCTCTCTGCCTACTTGTGATCTCTCTCTGTCAAATAAATAAATAAAATCTTAAAAAAAAAAAAGTTGGGAAAGAAACTGGAAGAGAGATAAAAGAAAAAAAACGATAGGAAAGAAAAAAATAATGTAATATCACTACCTCCTCTTTTCATAATACTCTCGACATTTTTATTCAGGTCAGCTTCACTGTGTGCTTCGTTCAATATGGTTACATTTTTACCATTTTAATAAATTCCGTATGTGCTCATTCAAACTGAAGTAGCCACTGTTTTGGCTGCTTTGTTAGCCAACATCAAAATCAAACTTCAAAAAAACCTCTAAGAGCAGGCTCTTGAAGTGCACCAGGTAGGTACAAAGCCTAAGATATCATATCAAAAATTCCTGAAATTGACACCCAATTCCCTATCTAGATGGTTTTTAAGCCAGTAAGACTGGATCAAAGGCTCCAGGTGGAGCATCCTTTTGGGCTGTGATCCTTTCCCAAGATGGCACTCTTTTAACCAGTGCTAGGCCCTGATAGGAGACTGACAGGTACAGGGTGCTGGTCAACCCAGGCCACTGAGGTTTCAGAAAGGCTGTTTCCACACAGAGTATGCTGTGCCTGTGTCTGGTGCAGAGTAGCAATGGCACAACCCAATTAAAAATCAGAATTCGATTTTTAATGCAGTGAGAGCTCCCAGTGAAGCAGGAATTCATTCTATGATGCCTTTAACAGGGAGGGGGCCATAAAGGGCCTGGATTCAGATAGCATAGATACAAGCACAGTTCAACTGCACAAGTTAGCCCTACAACTTCAGAGCAGTGTTACTGAGTTAGGGTGCAACCAACACCATGCCGGGGACAGCGCTTCACTGGGCAGGACTGTGGGAGACACTGTAGGACATTTACCCTCCCTACCTGATTCCCCATGCCAACTGCATGCCAACGCTCCTCCAGTCTATGAGAGAAGGACAACACATAAACCCCAGGACACCTGGGTGGCTCAGTTGTTGGGCATCTGCCTTTAGCTCAGGTCATGATCCCAGCATCCTGGGATCAAGTCTTGCATCAGGCTCTCTGCTCGGCGGGGAGCCTGCTTCTCCTTCTTCCACTCCCCCTGCTTGTGTTCCATCTCTCGCTGTCTCTCTCTCTCTGTTAAATAAATATTTTTTTTTAAGATTTTTATTTATTTATTTCACAGACAGAGATCACAAGTAGGCAGAGAAGCTGGCAGAGAGAGAGAGGGAAGCAGGCTATCCGCCAAGCAGAGAGCCCGATGCGGGGCTCGATCCCAGGACCCTGGGATCATGACCTGAGCCGAAGGCAGAGGCTTTAACCTACTGAGCCACCCAGGTGCCCCAATAAATAAAAATCTAAAAAAAACCAAAAAAAACCCCCATAACTCCCAAATGCCTCCTAAGGCATAGGCTAAACACTCGGAGTCGCAGATTTTATCTGGGGATAATACCTGTTCCACCACCTAAGAAGTGATTTGGGAGGAGCGAGTATGCTGCAGCTCCTTATAAGCTTCTGTTAGCTCTACAAATGATATCATGAGACCCATTTACACAGGCAGCCGTACAGTTAGAGGCAGGGCTCTAGAGTTGGTCCCAATACCTGTATCCCAGGTGGGAATTATTACACAGTGGCAGCTGTCTAGCATGTACTAGAATATGTAACAGTTATTTATTCTGAAAGTGTTTCCTCTCCATAAGTGGGAAATGCTGGTTTTACGGCACCCACGCTACAGTGTAAATTTTCGGCAGATCCATGGGCTACTGGAGTAGACAAGAAGGACACAGTCTCAAAGCAGCTTCCAAGAATCTGGCTAGGATGGCCCCACACTAACCTGGAATGAGAAGAATGCTTCTCTCAGTGAGCAAGGAATGAACTCAAGGATCAAGAGAACGAGGTAACAATATGGTGCTCTACCCTCCCACGCACAGCAGAGCAAGGAGCATCACGCACAGTTCTGACCTTCAAAATGGCTGAACTGTTCTTTGCATTTTTCAGCCATGCTTATGGAAGAGAATCTTAGAGACTGGGCAGGGGTGCATATTAGTATGGACAAGAGCCACCTGGAGAGTGGCGTGAAGAACACACCTGCCACAGGGGTTTGGATTCTAGCCATCTGGACTGGGCCCAGGGACCCACACTCTGAAATTCCCTCTCTGGGTGATCCAGGCACAGGCTGCAGCCTCTGGGAGAACAGGGACACCTCTCCAGGGACTTCTACAGTTAGAAGGCTTTGCTTTCAACCCTCCCTCCCAAAATTCCCTCATGGAACATTCTTGCTCTCATTTTATTGCTTCTATGACTTAGAATTTAGGTGAAAGTGCTTCTCTGCCCTCAGGTGTGGCTGGTTTTTTGGGTTAAAAAGTTGTTCTTACTCGACCTCTGTTCCTCCTCCCCACCCACCTACCACACACATTGTGTAAGCGAAAAGTGAGTTTATTTTGTTGATCTAATTTCTCCTTTATCATTTGCTGTCAAATGAGGACTAGGAAATGCTGACTGGGCAGAAAGTTCCAACCCTTCCGCTGAAGACGGCCAAAGGCCTTGGGTATTAACAGAGAAGTGAAGGAGGCCACCAAAGGCAGAGCTGGGGAAAGGCACAAGTCTTGAAGAGCAAATGTGCAAACGGACACCCACTCTAGGTCGTCAGCTGAGATAAAAGGGCAATGAGGTGGCCCACAACAATTCCTTGGGGGCTGGAGAGGCAGTGCTGGCAAATCAGGAAGCGATAAATGTGTAGCTTTTCTATCATTTCTTACATTAAATATTCAGCATCACCCAATGCTGCTTACTATTCAGCCTTGGTACATTTCTCCAAATTCTATTCATCTTTTTTTTTTTTTAAAGATTTTATTTATTTATTTGACAGAGATCAAGTAGGCAGAGAGGCAGGCAGAGACAGAGAGGGGGGAAGCAGGCTCCCCACTGAGCAGGGAGCCCGATCCCAGGACCCTGGGATCATGACCTAAGCCGAAGGCAGAGGCTTTAACCCACTGAGCCACCCAGGCGCCCCAAATTCTATTCATCTTAAACACAGCAGACTGATAATGTAAAGGCCCTAAATCTCTGGACTTGGCCATCTGAAATGAGATCTTTTATCCTTTTCTTCTCCATGTTTCCAGAACACATTTTCATAGCATACTTGCAAAGGGAAAGATGATCAGAAAAAGAAAAATGTTTGGTAGTAAACTAGGAAAGAATATTATACCAAAGGTTTTGGTAGAAAAATATTTATGTCCACAAGCACAAGCCATACCCTTTCTGGGAAGATATTACTGGCCTTGAAGCTGGGTTAGTGGATCCCAAAATATACCTCACAAAAAAGCACAGTTACCCTCCCAAAATAAGCCCTATAATTAAAATCTTTTCAAGTGGATTGTCCTATATCACAACTTGACATATGTTGCTTTAATCTCCCTGCTTCAGCAAATGTAGCCGTCTTTGGGCTATAGAAGCTCTCAACAACTTACATTTAAACCAGACTGTGGTGTCACTAGGAAATTGATGCAAATAAACAGCACTGTGTACCAAAATACCCAATCTCAATCATCTGTAATGAGATCTCCCTCCTCCCTAAGCACATTTTCATCACAACAGAATCACTGCCCTTGATTCAAAAGGAAGGACTAGCCCAGATTGAAATGCCATTTCATCTCAGGGATCGAAAGGCAGGCACTTCTGAAGAAGCCGGGGCTGAAATTAAAATTGGAGACAACCTCCTTTGTGTGAATGTGGGGGTCATGTTGTGTGAGTCTCATTTTTAGTTGACAATCATCAGTGTAAGCCTTCAGACGCCCAACTGTCTGTCTGAATTCATTTAAGTCAGTTCTTGCTCGGAGTTAGGGGTGGTGTAAGAGAGAGAGCCTCTTACAAGACCTTTCAGGCCTATGATTCTCTGACCAAACTTCTCTGTTTTCTAGTTATATATTTACATATAATTAGATGTTAAAATATTTAAAATTTTAAACCTTCAAAATAATAAGTACTTCCGATATTTGAATTTTTTTATTACTTCCATATCAGGTATCTCGGTGTCAGCATCACTGACACCTTGGGCCTGGTCATTGTGGGTGGGGGGTGCTGCTGTCCTGTGCTCTGTAGGACAGTTAGCTGCACCCACGGCCTCCACCCACTAGGTGTCAGTACACACATTCACACCCCCCCACCCCACCCCCCCCACCCCGCCCCCAGCTGTGACAACCAAAAATGTCTTCAGACATTGCCAAATGTCCTTTGGGAGAACAAAATTAACTCGGGTTGAGAACCACAGCGCTCTCTCTTTCTCTCTATTTATGTATTTATATATCTCACCGTGACGTGGCCGGGGCGGGGGTGATAGATTTTTTAAGGCACTCACAAGTTTACGTTTTAAGAATTTTAAACTTCCTATGATTCATAATGAATTGTTAGGATCTGTGACACAGTGCTACCTTGAAAGATTTATAAACAGCACTACTGCTCTCTTCAACAAAGGGTGGCAAGGCCTGGCCTCATTTCAGTCAAGACACTTAAGAGAGAAGGGTTTTGCTGTCACCCTAGCTCTTGGACGGCTATCCTCCCTACTTTGAGGAGTTCCATTCTTAGAAGACTACTGTTAAGAAATCCTTCACAATCTATTACCAGGCACTCAGTACCGACTGCAAAGGAAGAGGATTATTGACATTTTCTATAGAAATTGACATTTTCTATAGAAGCAATGGCCCTCTATACTGCTCATGGGCCAGGTCACCTTAGGGGCAGCGTTAGGGGAGGGAGAGGGAAATAACATCAGGACACAAACAGTACAAGGATGGAACATGATTAAGTTGAGCCCAGAGAAGAGATGATGAATGATGGAGAGGTTCTTCAAACACCTGAAGAGCTGGTGTGTGAGAGAGTGGGTAGACTTTTCTCTGTCTGCTTAGAACATGACTACAAGCATAGTTGGCTCAATAAGTACTTATCATAGGCCTTCTAGGTGCCAGGCACTGTCTAGGCACTGGGACCAGAGGAAGGAAGAAGACCAAGTTCCTGGCTCACGGAGCACATACCATTCAACGTAAGGACTAGATTGCTTTCCTCCCCTCTCTCTCTCCCTTCTTTCTTCCTACTTTCTTTTTAACAATTTGAGCTAAATATCCAGGTATTTGTCTAATTGCTTGGTTTTTTATTTTTCCTATTTTAAAACTGAGATTTAATTAACAGAGCAAAATTCACCCTTTTATCATAGAGCTCTATGAATTTTCATGAAACATACAGTTGTATAAATATGGCCACAGATCCAAGATCCAGAACGATATCATTACCCCCTTGACTCTTCCTGTGTCCCTTAACTGCTTTCTTTACTTGGAGCATGCTGCTTTATGTAGTGCCAGCTCCTCACCTGAGAGAATTCGGACTCCCCTGTCACAGATTCTGTAGAAGAGACCTTGTTTTGGCTGGTGGGAGAATGGGCCAGACAAGCCCTGAGGCTATGGCCATCTCTTCGATTCCGTGAAACCAGAGGGGTCCACATAGGGACACCAATCTTTAACACCAGCCCATCTGCAGTGAGTGATCTGGTTAATTCCTTCCAACCACAGATAAAAGCCCTATCCCAGAGCCAAATTTTTTTAGTCAAAGCTCAAAAATTTCAGCCCAGTAACTGGACCTCTGCGAAGGGTGCCTAGTAAGCACAGATGAAAAAAATCAGAAGAAAGGTTTGGAAACAAAAGCCTAAATATGGTAACTGCTCCCAACTCTTCTTTTCCTTCTCATTATTTTTGTTCAAAGTAACATTAACTTCAAAACCAAACAAAACTCTGACAAATGTAACTGCACTTGTCTGCAGAGGTGGCAGGAAGGGAAGTTAAATTTGCCAAGCCTCTCTAAGAATGGGTAGACAGGAGGCGAGAAAATGACAAATGTCTGGGGGTTGCCATAGTGTGTTATGGAGTGGACTCTGGAGGACAGTCTGTGGTGATCGGCCGTGACATCCCTTGGGACAGCAAAGGTGGTGTGCCATCCCCAGTGGCCCTCCTGCTGGGAGATATGTACACCTTTGGGTGGTTTGACTTCAGTGATAAATGCCCCGTTTCCAAACAAGGCTGTCCCGTTTTCAAGAATAACTATTTTACTGAGCCACTCTTACGCCCCAGCACCACCTCGCTCAGTTTACTCTCGCGACAACTGTACGAAGTGGGTAACATTACAAGCCTCATTTTACAGACGAGGAAACTGAGGCTCAGAGAGTAATGTACCAACCAGTTAGCAATTGAACTTAAATTTTAGCCGAGGTTGCCTGACCCTGAAGACTGTTCTTACTACTACTAGGAAGGTATTCTGGGTGGTTGCCGAACTTAATGTCCTTGGTCTCTTGGGCCACTGTCATTGGTGGAACTGACTCCCACACATGACGGGGCTCTCGATTCCCTTCCGTTTCCCATTCCCCAAACAGCCAATTGCCATTTCTCACTTCAACAGACAGGCCGGAAGGATTTCTCTGCTGGGGAGACTTTCTGTCGCTGTTGTTACCCTACTGGTCTGCCCTTCATCACACTTAAATTCCGTGGCTTACTTAGACCATAAGCTAACTGTCAAGGGTATTCTTTACCCTGCGTCCAGAAGCTTCCCTAAATCTAGACTTCTTATCGAACCTTAGACAACCCCCTATTTCTTAATAACATCAGCAATGACAAGAAAAAATGTCATACTGTCAACAAGTACTGACTGAATGTCACATCTAATTATAAAACCCCATTTTGTCTAAGTTAAGTGCAGATTTAAAAGATGCATGAAACGAGACAATGGCTACCCTTTGGGGCACCATTTTACAACAAAAGGTATTAGAAATAAATGCAGCAACACTTACCAAAATTTCCCCCAACTATTACAAACTTTATATACACCGCATGTCTTCTTCTACAGCTGCTGGACCGGTCCTGAAAAACAAACCACGACAAAAGGAAAAAAATACATCGCTGAACAGAAGTCATTTGCTTCTGGAAACCACGTAGTCTTCCTCATTTGGGGCCCTCATCCATGTACCAAAGCCTTACTGCCAGATTCTTCTCTGTTTTTCCCAGATGGAAACAATTTATAAGTTAACAAATAAATAAAACTCTGGAGGATGAAATAAACCAGAAGCTTTGCTCCTACTTTATTTGATTTTTAGCCCTTTAAAATAATTAAAGACAAAACAATGCAAAAAATATCTAAAAGTGAACTCACAAAAATTTTCCCCAAACCAATTCTTTTTCCTACTTCTTTCAATAACACACTCTCTTTTCCCTTGCTGACTGTGAGACCCTCACCTTTCATTTCTGAAGTTCATTTCCTTATCTGTAAATCAGGGATTATTGTACTGACCTCCCAGGGTGGTTATGGAGATTAAATGAGATAAATTTAATGACATATAAATGTCACAGAGCAAGGCTTAAAACAGCATCTGGCATGTCGTAAACACTTAGTGCATGCAAGGAGCTATTATCTGTCTCCTAATCAGCCAGGCTTGAAAACAAACCCGGCCTTCCTCACCTCCTCGGTAAACTAGGGCCCCAGCCTGCCCTTCTGGTCCCGCGGGTGTGCTGGAACTCAGCGCCTCACTCCATCTTATCATTACACCAGCTGGCATAGCTCCTTGAAGAAACTGGTTCCCTAGCCCCAGGTTTGTTACCTTCCAATCCTGTTCTCATGGTTCTGGAAGGCATTCTTCCTAAACACAGCTTAAAGCCTTGTGGAAACACCTTCCACTGTTTCCCGTGACCTACAAATTTACGTGTGAAGTTACATTAGCCTGGGACTCCAGCTCCCCTCTGCTCTATCCCCACAGCTTCCCACCGGAAGCTATAGTGTCCCGTCACCTGTCCTGCCTGAGTCCATGGGCATGCCAGAGAGTGTCTCTGTCTACGAATTGCCGGTAGGAGCCTAGCCACTTTCTGAGGCAGGGGCCCTTGGTCTTCTTTGTCCCATAGCAGTCTAGAGACATGTTTCTCAGAATAATGTTTTTAAATGCTTGAAATTAATGCAGGAAATGAACAGGGTTCAAAAGAAGTATATTGATAGTTATCAAAATATATAACAAAATTATGATGTCTTTCTTTTCATATTTAAATAAGTTCCAGCAAAAGTCTAAAAATTACTGTAATTTGAAGTGCTGTTGGGCATAAATGATATTTTAGGATATCTATAACCAAATGTAATATGAAAATACCCATAATTTCTATTGGTAAAAAAAAAACTAATGCTACTTTGTAATAGAAGGAAATATTAGATTTTGGTTAAGGGTTAGTGAAAACAATTTTTTCCCCCATCCAAGTTCACAGAGCCCTGAATTCCACTCATGGACTCAGGTTATGAGCTCCTGCTTTTAGGCCTGGCCTAACTCTCCTCTTCTTCTTGAGTCTGCCCACCCTTCCCTCCTTCTTTCTTTCCTTCCTTCCTTCCAGATTTTATTTGTTTGAAATAGAGAGAGAGAGAGAGAGCATGAGCATGAGCAGAGGGGAAGGGAGGGGCAGGGGGAGGGGGAGAAGCTAGCTCTCTGCTGAGTAAAAAAAAAAGCCTGGGACCATAACTTGAGCTGAAGGCAGATGCTTGACTGACTGAGCCACACAGATGCCCCTCCTTGAGCCCTTTCTACCTTAATTTTCCCAATGGCTATGATCTTACCTCTCTTTTTCTCTTTTCAAAAATTATGTTTCGGGGCGCCTGGGTGGCTCAGTGGGTTAAGCCGCTGCCTTCGGCTCAGGTCATGATCTCAGGGTCCTGGGATCGAGTCCCGCATCAGGCTCTCTGCTCAGCAGGGAGCCTGCTTCCCTCTCTCTCTCTCTCTCTCTCTGCCTGCCTCTCCGTCTACTTGTGATCTCTCTCTCTGTCAAATAAATAAATAAAATCTTTAAAAAAAATTATGTTTCACTTGATATAGATACTTGAAATACACTTACTGTATCCTACTTTTTAGGCTGTAAGGGAAGGTGCTGTTTTTTTTTGATTCCTCCTGTGGCTAACAGCATTTTGCCTCATAGCACACACGGGCCGGAAGGCGTGCGGCAGGCACTATTTGAATCAATCAGTGAGTCTAAGGGCTTTCTTGCCGGCCCCCCCCAGATCACCTATTATGACTATGATTTCACCTCTCTTTGGCAGGCTGTAAGGTCCTAAATATGTAGACAGGACTCCTAAACACTCCATATTTTGAGTATAAATTACTGAAGTTAGGCAACAAAGTGTTCTCTTCTTTCACTTCTCTTTAGAGTACTTCTCTTTAGGACACTCAGCTGGGGCTACTGACTGACAGATCCCCGGGACAGAGCAGCGGTCCAGTCACCCCGTCACACTGGGGTATCTGCATGATACAGGCACGGTTCCTGCCTTCACGGAGCACTGAGTCCAGCAGCTTCCCCCACCTGGTAGAGAGGAGCTGGGAATCTCTCAACCTTTCACGGGTTTTGCAAAGATGAGAAATATCTGGTGATTTCCTACGTAGGGGCACCTTGGTGACCTATGTAGGCAAGGCCAATGAAGATTTGCTCTGGCTTCCCATTTGTCTTACAGATGTGAGCCTGTGGTTCCCGTAGATGGGGAACTGAAATGTCATCTTCACTCCTAAGTGACACTGTCCTTGCATATGATGTCAGAGATTAAAATCCCACCAAAGAGACTGTCTCAGGAAGGTCTGCTTCACATCTGGCTGCGTACTTCACTCTGAGCCCCACTGGGTCTACGATGGATCTGCCCCGGGATGGACACCAGTCCTTTGGTCTCACCAGCTTTTCCCCTAAACAGCTGCAGCCCAGGACTCCTGTGTGTCTTTTATTAAGAAAACTTCAAAAATAACAGAATAGGGGGTATCTAGCTAGTTCAGTTGGAAAAGCATGTGATTCTTGGTATCAGGGTCATGGATTTGAGTCCCAGACGGGTGTAGAGGTCACTTAAATAAGTAGACTTACAAAAAAAAAAAAAAAATCACAAAATAGTTCTTCCTTTTCGAATGGTGAGAGCATAATGATTTTCTCCCCTGATAATCACTCATAAAGGCACTGTGACCATTTGCTTTGGCATAAATCCACCACTGGCAGCATTTTTCATGCTCAACATCATATCAAGTGACTCTGAGGACAGTAGGGGTATACTCTCTCTCCCCGAGAACCAAGACAGATGACACATTCACTCAGATCAAAGGCTGGGCTTGGCACACTCTTTTTAAACTTACGGACATTTACATCCATCTCATTTGAATTTGTTCTTTTCGAGACACACTAGATATATGATATTAAATAAAAATAACTGAACGATAATGAGGAGGGCAACATGACTGTTTAATCTTTTGTTTCAAAGAATTATGACATATACATCCTCATAAATAGTAAGATACCAATAGGCAGTCCCACACAACACATTGCCCTGCATGAACTTTTTGCTTCTACTACAGACCCTGTGCAGCTCCTGGTTTAAAGTCAACATTCTCATTACCACTGGGAACAAATACCTCTAATACAGTCCTCACATGCATGGGTCAATCATTCCTTCGCCCTTCTTCCTAACAGATCCCCTATGTGCCTTCAGCCACAGAGCCTCAGGGGCAGGTGACAGCACTCCCAGCTGCTGGGTGGGGACCCGAAGGGCCCAAGGCTTTGTGGTATGCCACCCAGCAGAATCAACATCACTGGTGAGCTTCTGAGAAATGTTAGCTCTGAGGCCCCAGCCCAAACCTACCGAATCAGACTCTGTTTTATAAGATCCCCAGGTGATCTGTGTGTCCACAGGGTTTCAAATGCACTGATCTAAGGGGAACACATTCCTCTTGACAGTGATTGGTTCAAGATTAGGCATGTGACTCAATTCAGGCCAACATGATGTGAAGAATGTTTTTGCTGGGAACTTCTCATTCTGAGACAAATCCCCACCCCGCACCCCCCTTCCCCGCCCCGCTGAATGTTGTGTGGGACAGGATGCCTAGGACTTCTGTAGCTACCTTGCTCCAGTCTAATGATAAAGCTGGCTCAGAGAGGAGGGCAAAGACAAAAAGCCCCACTGAAGTGAAGTTGGGGTGACTCCATCAGGTCAATCCTGAAGTCTGTGGAACCAATGGAGCTCCAGTAAACTTCTTATTGCTTAGGCCTCCTTGGGTTGAGTTTTCAATTATCTGCCGCTGGAAAGCATCTTTCCAGCAAATCAGTGTCCCGTAAGCATTATAAAAAGAACAGAACCTCTAGACTTTGAGCTCAGCCACATGCTGAAGAGTCCAGACAAGTCAGTGCATTGATAGACTAGAGCAACAGTTTAGATACTTGCTTTGTGCGGGGAACTGACCCAGGAGGATTTCTGGTTCTGACAACCTGACAACCTTTGTTTGCTTTGCGCATTTCCAAAAGCTTTCTAAATCAGCCAGTTTAAGTGATCAACCAGGGGAAGTGCTGAACACTTTCCAAACTGTTTTAACCAGAGTGGTCAGCAGTTGCTTTCCCCAGAAGCCACATGGATGTCATTTCCTGTAAAGACAATGGGAGACTAATTGTTCAGCCTCAGACTCCAGTAGGGAAGGCAACCTGTGACATGTAATTACTGGCAGGGTAAATAAAAATAAATAGGGTATTGAAAAGCTTGAGGATCTCAGAATCTGCTTCTGGATCTACTCCAGTAACTCGGGGAAAAGTTAAAAAAAAAAAGCACCAGCTGGTCTAGGAAAAGATTTGAGGGGCTAGCAACTTAGGTAGTCATCTATAGCATTTTTACATACCCTGGTATTTATAAAAGACCTTCCCAAGGAGACCAAATAGAGCCGCTCTTGTAGAAAACCATATAGGACTCTGGTGTAATTTTGCTTCATATACGGGGGTGATGTAGTCAAGGAGGCCGGGCGTCTAACTGGACATTCTCTCTTCTCTGTGTTATAGCTTCTTAGCCACAACAGGATATTTTGAGGACGGGTTTGCTGTGTTGGCTTGATGAAGAAGGTGCTTTCAATTTCTATCATGGAGTGAAATTAGTTGGTTCTCCACAGAATGTTCTTAGGTTCTATCACCTCAGGTCTTCTTTTCTCTCGAAACCTTTTTGCTTTCTCTTCCCTGGTACCTTATATGCTTCCAAAGCTCCAACCATCACCCCTTGTCATGAGTTTCAAACCACACCCCTAAATCTATCACCCATGTTCCCAGTTCCTCTACTGCCTCCTAGACATAACACACTCTGAAAGCGGGGACTTCATTTTGGTCGCTGCTATATTATCAATGCTTAGCACAGTGGCTGGCACTGAGTATTACCTGTCTGTTGAAGGAATCAGTGAAAGCCCTCATGCAGAGTCTTAGGATGGCTCACAGAAGTTCTTGCTATTACCTCCTAACTGGCCTCTCTGACTTTGGTCTCTCCTTTTTCCACTCTATTGACATGCATGAAAGCTCTGAATTATAACTCTGATCATGTCACTCCTAGAATGTCCCAGCTGGGAATGACTTATCAGTCCAGCCCTGTGTTTTCCAGGTGAGACACCAGTCCCACAGATATCAGGAGACTTGACTGTGGTCTTATGAACAGTGGGTGGCAGAGACAGGATTCTAACCCAGTGGTTCTTGCTCCCATGTCATTGACAAGTTGGAAATCTTCAATGGTCTTTCAGTAGAACCCAGTGCAGGGCTAAGAATGGAGGAGTCACTTAAAATATATTTGTTAATTGACTGGAAAAATGAATGGGTCACTTTTGCATGTACTAACGGATTTCAGTTTTTCTTAAAGTGGAATATTCTTTAAAGAAAGACAATTCCCCAGTAACAAAATGGAGAAGAGAAGAGTTGCTCCGGACCTCTGCCCTGCAGTGTTTCTGAACCAGCTCCTAGGAACCTCAGGGCTTGGTGGCATTGCAAACAAACAAACAAACAAAAACAATCAAACAAAAAAACAATGACTTACATAAACTCAAACTCTTCAGCTTTGTTCCCAAAGCCACCCACTATTATTCCAAACCCACCTCAACCTCATCTTCCATTTCTTCTTCCTCCTTCATGCCCAGTCTTACCAAAGCACTTGTTGTTCTGACACTTGCCCCTCCCCCGGGCCTTCATGTGCCCTGTTTCTTCCCTCTTAGGTGCTCTTACCTCCACCTGCAAGAATGGAGAACCAACCAGTCCCTCTGGTCCAACTCTAATATAAACCCCTCCCTGAAGTTCTTGCCCAATTTATTCCACTGGAATTAATCTCATTCTACTTGTACTTCTACTACAGAACTTACCATACCATCTGCTTCAAGGGAAAGAGTCAGCTCCTTGAGGGCAGGAACCTCCTCTAAATTTATCTTTGAACCACTAGCACCTTGCTTGATCCAATGCCTTGCACAGAAGAGGTACTTCTAGTCATCTTGTTGCATTTAAAGGGCATTATCCTTTTTGGTCCACCTCTGTAACCAAATTACATAAATTCTGTAATGGGGATTCCAAGTCTCCCTCTAGATAATACAGGCTGATGATAAAGCCAGCACACATTTGTGTGGAGCCCACTTGCTAAGAAACAGCTGTGGGAGTCTTTGCTGAGTTTTATTTTCAAAAGCAAGAAATGTGAGGGCAGGGAGAGTGACTCTCCCTCCCCTCCATAGCTCTCCTGTGGCTATGGCTGTTCTGCACAGCATGAGGCACAAGCCGGGCAGCTTGTGCACAAAGGTAACAATAGATTTAAAATACAGTCCTGATCCTTCCACGCTACCATATTCTCTGTGAGTCTAAAATCAATTGTCTGAAAAATTAAAGCGTTCCAAATGGTGGGATAATGCATTAAACAAGCTAGCGCACAAAGCCCAAGCACAGGGAGGAGGATGGGAACCAGAAAACACTGGTTCCCTAGGAAACCAAGCCCACTTTATGACTGACTGTGGCCTTCGTTCCTCTTGGGGGAAGAGAGGGATGCTCTGAGAAGGTACAACTGACCCATCTGCTTCCCCTGGTGCAAGGCCCTATTTCTTCTGGCTTCACTCCCACAAGTTTGGGAGACTTGAGCAAGGCTTGGTTGTTGCTTGTTTTATTATTTGCTGCAGGGGGAGTAAAGAGCAGAAGAAAAGAGGAGGAAGCCAGCCAGACAGAAAAAGAGATGAGCACAGAAGGCACTTGGCCAGAGAAAGAAATTACTGACCACACAGTGAGAGGGCAGGACGACAGAATACAAAAGGCCATTTCAGGGAGTTAGAGTCTCCCTGTGAGCAGGGCACCACCAAACCAGCAGATGAGTTTGTCCTCAGCGGCCCAAGAGGCCAGCTCTGAAGTCAGACTAGAGAGGTATACAGTTTGGGTTCACTGTCACAGATGGTTGGACTGAATCATGCAAAGGGATGCTGGAGGGGTTGGGTGGGGCTTTAGGGCACCCCCTCACCCCTGGTAGCTCCCATCAGGCCCAAGAGTAAGTAGTAATGATATAATTTCTAATAATAAGAATAAATCACTAAGTTTAAACCTTTGGGCTGAAGACGCCCAGTTTATTTGGGGAAGAAATCAATGTCACTGGAATAACTAATTAGTTGACTGTCAGAAGGAAAAATAAAGATTCTATTCTATAAGACTCATGAGAATGGGGGCGCCTGGGTGGCTCAGTGGGTTAAGCCACTGCCTTCGGCTCAGGTCATGATCTCAGGGTCCTGGGATCGAGTCCCGCATCGGGCTCTCTGCTCAGCAAGGAGCCTGCTTCCCTCTCTCTCTCTCTCTCTCTGCCTGCCTCTCTGTCTACTTGTGATCTCTCTCTGTCAAATAAATAAATAAAAATCTTAAAAAAAAAATTAAAAAAAAAAAAAGACTCATGAGAATGAAGTACAGATTTATAATAATCATGTCTTTTCTTAAATGAGTTAAAGAATGAACAATGAGTTTCTGTCAGGTGATCACATCACTTATGTATCAGGTAAAGAGAAAAGAGAAACTTTTTATAGTACATTTGAATCGTTTCTGACTTGTCCTTGTAAGTGAAGCTATTTCTAGGGATCTACAGTCCAGGGTCTGAACAGAAACACTGCTTTGCTATGATGCAGGAGCAGTTTCTGGACAAGTCCCTGAGCTATCTTCCAATCTGCATACTACTCCCAAGACCCTTCGAACAGACATTCTGCACTGGCTCCTGGGAAGGCCTGTGGAATGCACATGATATCACAACACTGCCAAGATCCAGGGTAATAATGATGTGTGCAGAGCCCCTGGGGTGTGTAGGCTGGCTACAATATTAGAATCCCAGAATCCTAAGGAAATGTTAAAGAATATCCAGTCCAGTAGTTTTAATGCCATTTTTAAAATATAAGAACCTTGTGAATTCATACACATGTGTCACATTTTCAAGGTTTATACTAAACACCAATATATTAAATGAAAGTAGAATATGACAGTCCCGGTTCAAGGGGGAAAAGGACTCAAAATGCTACCACCTGGGCCATCCTCCTCGCCCACTTGGCACTTCTGGGGAACCCTAATATTCTAAGAACACTGACCATCCAGATCTAGTCCCTGCCCCCACCCCGGATCTGCATCTTGTCTTCATTTCTTCCAACCAAGCACAGCCTCCCCATGTAGCACTGTGGGTGACCAAACATCACCTTTCTTCTATCAAGGGCCTATTTTTGCCTACCTCCAAGGGGTCCACATTACAAATGATTTCACCTCTCATAAAAATTGCATTCCTGAAGCAATAACTAGTTTATTTGCCTAGTGAGACCTCAACTTAAAGCTTAGCCCTGCTGTGCTTGCTTAACTTGAGAAAATTCCTTAATAACATAAAGTAGAAGCCCAGTAGAAGCTTTTCTTCTCTTCTCTGCCTCCTATTTCTTCCAACAATCTCCATCAAAGAAATATCAAATACCTAGGAATAAATCCAACAAAGAATAAGTCCAACACGAAACACTGAGAGAGATTGAAGACCTAAATAATAGAGGGTTATGCATGTAGAAGGACTGGCTATTTTTAAGATGTCAGTTCTCCCCGCTGCCCGGCAGGCTCACCTGGAGGAGTGTGTGACTCTAGATCTCAGGGTCATGAGTTTGAGCCCCATGTTGGATGTAGAAATTTTTTTTTTTTTGGTAAAATATTACACAATTTTTTATTATGAAATGAGAAAAATCTCATTTGTTACATTATAGAGATTACTTAAATGAAAATAAAACTTGAAAAAAAAGATGTCAGTTTTCCCCCAAATTGCATCTTCAATTTCAAAAAAATTTTTTTCCTGGTACAAACTGACAAGCAGATTCAAAAACTTACATGGAAACGTAAAACGCCGGGAGCCAAGATAATCCTGAAGAACAACAACAAGGCTGGAAGACTTACTCTACCAGATTCAAAATTCATTACAAAATAATTGTAATTTAGACAATGTGGTATTTGTTTAAGGATAAATAGGCCAATAAAACAAAACAAAAAAGGAGGTCCCAAAATAGACCTACAGAGATAGTCACCTAAATTATGACAAAGATGACACTGAAGTTCAGTAAGTTGTGCTGGGTCCACTGGGTGTCATGGGTTGAATTGTGTGCCCCAGAAAGATACACTGAAGTCCTAACCAACCCCCTCTCCCTGTACTTGAGAAGGTGACCTTATTTGGAAATAGTGCATTGTAGGTGTAATTCACTCAGTGAGGTCATAGTGGATTAGGGTGGGGCCTAAATCCAATATGACTAGAGTCCTTATAAGAAGGAAATTTAGACACAGGGAGACATGAGGGGAACAGGGTCATGTGGTAATGGGCACAGAGATCAGAACAATGTAGCTTGCAAGCCAAGGAGTGCCAAAGATTTACTGGCTATCACCAGAAGCCATGAAGGATTCTTCCCTAGAGCCTTCAGAGAGAGCATGGCCCTGTTCATACCTTGATTTTGAACTTTTAGCCACCAGAACTACGAAAGGACAAATTTCTGTGGTTTTAAGCCACCCAGTTTGCGGTACCGTTCATCAACGGTAGTCCTAGTTGATGAATACATTGGGTATCCATATGAAAAAATTATTCTTAATCTCTACCTTACACCATGTAAAGATCAATTCTACATGGGTGGTAGATCTAATTGTGAAAGGTAAAACATACCTTTAGAAGAAAACAGAGAACACCTTCACACTTTGCAAGAGGTGAAGATTTTTAAAGAACAGAACCAAAGAAAATGCTAATCATAAAGGGAAAATATGATAATTTGGAGTATATTAAAATTAAGCATCTCTTTGTCAAATGACATCAACAGAATCAAAAGCATGCCCACAGTGGGAGATAACTGCAATACTACATCCAGCAAATACCGCCTGCAAATCCATAAGGAAAAGTAGGCACCCAATAAAGAAATAGGCAAAAACTTTAGAAGAAATTTTGCAAAAAAGAAAACCCAAATGGCCATTAAACAGATTAAAAGATGCTTTAGTTATCAAAGAAAAATAGAGTAAAATCACAATGCTAGCAATACACACCTACCAAATTGCCTAAAATGACAAAGACTACAAAGTGTTGGTGAGGAGATGGAGTAAACGGAACTCTCGTACGAACGTTGATGAGAGTAAATTGATAAAGACACTGGAAAACTCACAGTATCTGAAAGCCGAACACAGCCATATCCTATGACCCAGGGTCTCACCATCAAGGGGTCTACCCTACAGATACGTTACATATGCTCACCCACTGATATGTACAAGAATGTTCCTGGTAGTGCTCTTTTTGATAGCCCCAAACTGGAGATGACATAAAAGTCCATGTGCAATAGAACAAGGGTTAAATACATTTTGGGGTAGTTATACGATACTACATAGCAGAGAGAATGAACAAAGTACAACTCATAACAACACGAGGAATCTTCCAAATATACTGTTAAGGGGAACACAAGATTACATGGTGCAATTTTATTTATGCGAAGTTCAAAATAGACAAAATCAATGTTGTTAGAAATAATGCTATTAGTTACTTTTGGTTGGAGTGGGGTGGTTAGGGACTGGGGGTCAAGGGGCTTTGGGTATTTGGGTGACATTCTTTCTCCATCTGGCTGCTGTTCACATAAGTGTTCACTTCATTAAAATTCAGTATCTGTGTGCTTAATTTCTGTGTGTTTCTATATGAATGTTATACTTCAGTTAAAAAAAAATCTTGGTGGTTAATGCAGTGAAACCAGAAACAAAACAGGGCTCTTACACGTACTGAAAGAAGAGAGAACAGCAATTTAATTTAAGCAAAATAATTTAAAAATTTGCTTTGCTAAAAGCTTAAAAAGTGCCGTTTCATTAAATTGTGTTTCTTATTCACTTAAGAGGACTCTCATGCCAAAGCTGTTTTATTATTATATGTTAGGATGGAATGAAGGGAACAGTTTCAAAATAAAATAACCTATTTTATTTGATTTCTTAGAGTGAAAATTTAGATATTAAGCCCATTTTCTTCATGTCAGTTAAAGTTTTCTGGGTCCTTGGTTTATAGTCTGAAGAATCCCTACATGGGAAAGCCCTGGGGATAATGGCGTTCTCCTTCTGTGCACACATGGCACTCAATTTCCCTTCCAGAGTCTCTCGGTGAGATTAGCTCATCCCTCCAGTGGAAGCGACAGCAGCTCAGCTTGCCTTCACAACCTGGTTGCCGGTAAATGTGGTTTCTACCTGACAGTCTAAAATACTCAAGATAACTCCCAGGACACTACTCCAGCGTTGGCCAACTTTGATGGCTCTTTGGATTCCTGCTATGTCACAGGCAGAGTCCTGACCTCCCTCAGAGCAGCCAGCATTAGAAGGATGGAGAGAGAATTCTGTCCCCTCGTCCTGGGGGACAGCTCAGCCCACACCTTCTACTGGGCCCTCTCCCTCTTCTGGTCAGTGTCTGGTGAGGGGCGAGCACATCGTCATTAGACGCGTGCTCTGTACAACTGCTCCAGCTACCGCTGAAATAAAGCCCTTGGAGCACAGAAACCAGACGGCCAGACTCTTGGCTTTCTCAGACAGCTTTGTTCTCTCAGACCCTCTGGGAGGGAGATTTGTTTGGGTGCTTACAGGGCATCCTGAGGCTGCAGGCAGTCCCCACAGGAGGTGAGAGCTGGCCACAGCCACCATGGCCTACATGGTGAGCTGAGAAAGAAACTATGTGAGGGGACTGTGGAGGATGTGGGGCTGCTCTGAGGGCAACCTCACGCACCCTCACCCTGAGAGGAAAGCGTGGGGACCGGGGCCCTAGATCTGAGCCACTATCCTCTATCTGCCTTGAGGAAACCTGGGCCTTTCTCTGGCCGCTCTATTTCCCTAAATATCAACTTCTAGAGACTTCTTTTTAGATTCAAGCTCTGTTGTTTTGGTGCAGACTTTCTGTGCTAATTCTATTCCTAACTTTATTGCCTGACAAACCATGCTTTCTGGGCGCTTTAAGAATATTTCCACATCCCTAGTTAGCGTTCCCTCTGGTAAAACGAAACAAACAAACAAACAAAAAACAACAACACTTGCTTTTTAGATAATTTTTTTTTTAACCCTGAATAACCATGGAGATTTTTCAGAATTTACATGGATTGAGGAAAATCATTCAGGCCAAATTCCTTGAGAGCCTTTTAGCTAGATCCTTTGGTTCTGCCACCAGGGAAGGGGTAGGCAAACTACAGCCTGTGGGCCAGATCTGGCCCACAGCCTGTTTTTGCCAGAGCCCATGAATTAAGAATGGTTTTTATATTTTTAAATTGCTGGGGGGAGAAAAGTCAAAAGAATATTTCATGACATGTAAAAATTACAAGAAATTCAAATTTCAGTGCTTATAAATGAAGTTGTATTGGAAAAGAGCCATACCCATTAATTTACCCATTGTCTCTGGCTGCTGTCACGATACAACAGAGCTGTTTTGGCAAAGACTCTGTGGGGCCACAGAGTCAAAAATACTTGCCATCTGGATATTTACAGAAGTTTGTTAATGCTTAAGCTTAGGTAACTGTTACGTGTTTGCAGAAGGTTGTCCCCTCTGATCTTCTTACTCTCCCACACATGTTTTCAGCCTCTGAGGCTGTCTCTACAGACAAAGGCAAATCCTAACACTGGTCCCAATTTCACACTAACCACCACAACCCACTAGAGAAGTGCCTTTCAACAGTCTGGTAATCAATATAGTGGACTGCAAAAATTGACTGAGTTGGTTGTGCCCAGCATTTTCTTTGATAAAATAACAGAAAAATATCAAGGGCGTTGTTGTGAACTGGATTATGTTCCCCTTGCCAATTCATATGTTGAAGTCTTTAAGTTTCCAGTACAACTGGTGTTCTTATAAGGGGAGATTAAGACATGCACAGAAGAGAGGCCATGTGAGGGGCAAAGACGGCTATCTGCAAGCCAATGAGAGGCCTCAGAAGAAGTCAACCCTGCTGACACTTTGATCTTGGGCCTCTAAGCTCCAGAAATGTGAGAAAATACATTGTTATTGTTTACACCACTCAGTTTGTGGTACATTGTTATGGCATCCCTAGCCAACCAATATAGGCATCATACATAATATTATTTGGTGAAATTTCCCTTTTCAGCCATGTATGCATGTGATATGGCTGTGATGTAAAAATGTATATTAAATCCTTTGTGTTAGATGAAAAATAAATTGACGAATACTATACGGGAGAGACATACACGTGCCAGGTACAAAATCACAGAGGGTTGCTCTAACTGAACCAAGACAAGAAAGCGGGGCGCGGATCCTTGCTGACCACATTATTTCATTCTCACAGCAGCCCTGTGCATGGCTTATGCTGTACAACGGCCTCACACAGGTGGCAGGGCCAGGTCTGACTCCAAAGCTTATGCTGTATTATTCCTTCTCATCAATCAGTTTGCACTTCTAAGTCCCTGAGAATAGGTGTAGTCTGACAGTACTAAGGGATCAAAAGAAAGGGGAAAACATTTACAAGTAAAAATAGCGCACTGACCAAGCACTCCCTGGTGCCAGGTACTGTGCTATGCTTTACGTAAATGACCTCACTTCATCCTTATCAACAACCCATAGGGTAGGTTCTGTTGTCCACAATTTTTAGCTGAGGAAGTCTGGAAAAAATTAATTAACTTGCCCAAGGTTACAAAGCTGGTAAATTGTAGACCCATGATTTGAACTCCCACTGGTCTGATATTTGAGCTAGAACTCTTGCCTACCACAGTCTCTCCTTTGGCCTGACTGTACTTATTGTCAGCCTAAGCATAGAACTGTTTGCTGGTAGTTTCCACATGGAGAAAAAAGATGCATACTCTTTGTTCATATATCCAATAAATACCAACTAACACATACCACAGGACCTGGGGGTAGGGATACAATAATGAACAAAACAGAATTCTTGCCATCATGGTGATCATTTGGAGAAGACTTTAATAATATAACCATATTGTGGTTATTGAAATCCTCTCGTGTGTGTCATGAGGAATAAGATTCAGGTGTGTGAAAGGCACAGACCAATGAAACTGAAGAAACTGTAGAAAACAAAGGAAGGTGGGTAAGGTCTACTAGGTATTTCTGGTAATTTTAATATCTCTGGCATCCAGGTTTGCTTATCATGTGGGCCTGTTGAGTCTCCAAGCTGACTGGAAATTTTTCAATGGCAGGGGGTACGTCATACTTTAAAATATCTCCTTTAGTCCTTGGCACAGTGCACAGTAGTTTGAATGTATTTACTTATTTTTAAGTTGTTTTCAAAAGAGATATACGGAGGTTACTCAAGGACTTTCAAGTCAGATGTAATGACAAGATTCAGACAGCCCTTGGGAAGTCCCAAGAGGATAGATAGATCCTGTCACATGGTATCTAGCATGTGAGCAAAGAACTAAACATTTAATGGGAAGAATTTTAGCTAAATCAAAGGAGATACCATTACAATGGTTAAGAATTTATAATGAATCCCTGGTCATAAGAGTGTGAAAAAAAATTACTCTAAGTGAAAGGAAACCAGGGTGTGGAGCATCAAGAATTTTAATATATTTGTGGCAAGTATTTTTCTTATGGTTTATTTTGGCTTTATTTAGGATTTTACATGTATAGAAACTTCATATTTTTAGTCAAATCTATTGATTTTTCATTAAGAAATAATCAAGGAGATAAGCAAATATTTACATAGCAGAATGTTTACTACATGTTATTTATAATAGCAAATATGAGAAAATTTAATTGCATTATAATAGGATGGTGAATGTTTAATTATGTCTATTCATACAGTGGAAAACCCCATAGTCATTATTTAATTATATTAGAAAATGACCATAATTTAATATTTAGTAAAATCAGGATCTAAACCCTACATATATATATATATTTATATATGATGCACATCCCCCCACACAAAGGAGGGGAAATAAACAGGAGCTTAACATTGTTATCGCAATAGAGTGGGATTAAGAGATGTTTTAATTTTCTTGTTTACAGCTCACTGTATTTTCTACAATGAGTATATATATTAAAGCCAGGAAAAAAATAACCATTAGAAATAATCTTAAATCAAAGAGAACGTTTGCATATAGTTTCCCCATTCCACACCTCTGATTTGCTGATGGTCTTGGCCGCCAGAGGCCTTTGGCCACTTTGACACATATGGATAATTCTGGTAATGTTATTTAAAAAAGAAAAAAAAATTAAAATATGTATTTTTTTTAAAAGATTTTATTTATTTATTTGACAGACAGAGATCACAAGTAGGCAGAGAGAGAGGAGGAAGCAGGCTCCCCGCTGAGCAGAGAGCTCGATTCGGGGCTCGATCCCAGGACACTGGGATCACCACCAGAGGCGAAGGCAGAGGCTTTAACCCACTGAGCCACCCAGGCGCCCCTAAAATATGTATTTTTAACACTTACCTGCAATGAGTTTTCAAAATAGATTTGGCCGTGGCCAGGGCAGTCACAAGGATGTGATGATGAATTATAATGAATTACAAGGCTTTGACAATACTTTCATTCACAAGCCTTTATCGAGTACCTGTCATGCTCCAAGTACTCTGTGGGGTACTGACAGGTTAAGTTGGGTCTCTGGGAACAAATTGCCCCATCGGGCTAACACTGGCCCTACACACCCAGACTCCAGCTAGGATCCAGCTGCGATCCAGCTGCGGGCAGGGCTGGGCAGTAATCCTGCAGGTCTGCCCTCAATCCTCCCGCCTCTTCTGGGCCAGGGTCTGCAGCTCTGAGGAAAGCTGGCTTCACCTCCCCAGCGCCGGCCGCCTCATTTGTAAAACAAGAATAATCCTGCCCCAGTTCCCAGTGCTATGGCGAAGAAAAAGTAAAAAGCTTGTTTCTATCTATTCAGTGCCAGATAGATTCTACCTGTTAATAGCCAGCATTGCTTCCTTCCTTTGGAAACTGTGTATTTATTCTTAAAAAAAAAAAAAAAAGAAAAAAAGAAAAAAAAGGGAGGGGTTGGAGATGAGGTTTACTGTTAAAGGGCTATTCTGTATTTTTCTCCCTTAGAATATGTAGATGAATAATTACAGAAATAAAAACTTGTGTCTCAACCTCCAACAAAAGCAGAGGAAACTCAAAGTTCTTGCAAGGTCTGACGACGACATTCCAAGGACAGAACTAGGCGAGATGCTGCCAGTCTTTAGGGAAATGATTCAATTATAACCAGCACTTCAAAACCTAATAAAAATTAACTTATTGTTTTCCATCTCCCCATGTTGGGTAGGATGATTTTCCAAAGAACAACATTTAAAAACACACAAGTGTTGGGGCGCCTAGGTGGCTCAGTGGGTTAAGCCGCTGCCCTCAGCTCAGGTCATGATCTCAGGGTCCTGGCGTTGAGTCCCCCATCAGGCTTTCTGCTAAGCAGGGAGCCTGCTTCCCCCTCTCTCTCTCGGCCTGCCTTTCTGCCTACTTGTGATCTCTGTCTGTCAAATAAATAAATAAAATCTTCAAAAAAAAACACACACACAAGTGTTAATCCAAATGTTACAAAATCTCAACCTTTCTAAGAAAGACGAACGAGCACTGAAAGGACACCATACAGTATGCCCAAATCAGACATAAATATGAAAATACCCCTTCTCTCACTCAAACTGAACTCATCTTCCAAACATTGGGAATATTTGTGTAATAAGCCCTATTACAGGCAGAAGAAGAGGTAGGGAGGGAGCAGGCAAGACAGAAGGAGAAACACACAGACCCCAAAATGGGGCACATCACGAGAGAAGTTTTCCTGGATCAGCTATCTGGTGAACACACAAGCAGTGTACAAAAACACGCAGCGAGAACGGGCAGCGCTAACACCTCGTGTTTGCATTTTACCTGAAAGATTAAGAGTATTTTCAAGGTGTTTCTATACCGTCTTCCGATTCTTTGTGGTTCTTCTACCATAGCAAGGATTGGTAAATGGAGGATTTCAACAGCTTTACGCATACCCGGACTGACTCCCCCCAACTCTCCACTGTTCATTTTAGGAACATTATCTGTCAATAACCACACAAATAGCTCAGGTGAAGCCAAAACCTCTACTTTTCTTTGTCTTATGGGTGACAATGGGTATGGTTTCTGTCCCACTTCCGGTGCCTTCTCCAGTGTTGTGATGCCGCGTCCCAAGTACTCCAGCAGCCCCCCGATGGATGGAAGCGTGCAGGAATGGCGGGCACAAGGTTAAGCCTCCCAACACTGACATTGCCTGCGTCGGACAAAGCTCGCAACTTCCAGCCTGGGTGGAGCAGAACTGTATGAGTGGCTACAGCGTTTATTTCCAAGGACTTGGGCATGTTGTGGTGATACATCCAGTAATTGCTCAATTTTTTAAAAAGGAGTTGTAAAAATCGTATTTAAAATGCTTGTTGATGCCCTGTGGGTATGAGTCACTTTGCAAAGCAGGATCAAAATGGAATCCTCTGTTACTGGCTCCTGCCGGTTCTTTGATTCTAAACAATTTTATAAATGTTAATGGGAGTTACGCATACATCAATGAGAGAATAAATTCCTTGGGTTTAGTGGCATTTCAACTAATGGTAATAGCAACGTAAAATGTTTTCTAATTCTTTTTCCAGGTAATGACACACTACCCCAGCAGAGCTGAAGATGAGGCCCAGGTCTCACCCCCCGGGGTGGGGAGGACTAGGGGGATGGCAGAAAGAAGGCTCTCCAGCTGGTCGGAGGCCTGCCCGAGGCTCTGCAGAAGTCCTCTGCGAAGCGCGTGGGAGCACAGCCGGAGGGACAGACACAACTCGCCCAAGAGACGATGAACGTGATGAAGAGAGGAAGAGAAAACTCACAAGGAGCGAGTCTGACGCAGAAGGAATTTACTATAATCTAAAACGGGAATGACTGCTGCCGTGCTTCTTAAATCTGTCACGGGATCATTTCCTTTTTTTTCAGAGCATAAGTTAATACTATTCATTGACTTCCAAAAATACCCACCAAGATGAAAATGGGAATTTAAGTTCCAGGGATGATGCAGCAGGATTCCTAATGAATAGGTTAGTTTGCAGTGACACAGAGCTCTGCCTTGAATTTCTGGAAACCCAGCTTGCGATTTAACCCTCTCTTGCCCGGGCCTGAAGGCCTGTCCTCAACTCTTCCCATGGGAAACCAGGTGCCGATGATCGATACTTGTGAGGATGGGGTGGGATGCCATGGGGGCCTACAGCAGAGACAAGTGTAAATTGCAAAGGCCTACATTCCACCATTCAGGAAGAGAATGGATTAACGTTCTCATCTAGGAATCTCCTCAGTATTTGCTGTTCCATACTTAATCACCTTAGACCTCCTTATAATTTTATCCTAGTAACAGATACTGAGAAGACCTCTGCCCATGAATAAGACCCCACAACATTGAAGACCAGACACAAGGGACATCTGCTCTTAGCCACCGAGAGTCTGGTGTTGTAGTGATGTGGAAGCACTACGTGCATCCCTTGTCCTGCTGCTGGGGCTAAGCTCCCCTCTAGCCTCTGGCAGCAACAGGGCAGTGCCCCAATTGTTTGCTCAGCAGTCACCTCCCACTTGGCAATTTCTGGAGCACTTTGGATTTTGAGGGTTTTGCATTTAGACATTCCAATGTAAACTGTTTCCCAAATAACCAAGGCAGGGGTCCATACACCGTGGGCATTATATGAGGATTAGAGAGCTTTGCGAGGGAGTTCTTCCAGTAATATCTGCCTACAGGGAATACACGGAAACAGAATTCAGAAACTCTTAGGATGTGTAGTTTAACTGAACAAATATTTATAGGGAGAAAAACTTGCTGGCTCGGGAAATGAGTACCAAAATTCGAGAGAATTTCTCTACCAGTCACTCGGATACATCTGGGATGGCATCATTCATTCTATGAATTATCAGAAACCTGAGGGGTCTTCCCAGTGATCCAGGTCATACTAGAGAAAATGAACCAATGACACAAATAGCAAGTAAAGAGAATAAAGTATCCAAAACCATATTAGCCTTCAAGACATCTGAGATACACCCACATGTCAAACTGACTTACCAATGCAATACTTAACCACTGACTATTTGCCAAGCTCAATGCAGAGTCGGTTTTGAAGAAACTGGGTAAAACTCCTAGATTTCCCAACCATACATGTTTTTCTTGGCTATGAAACTGGAAAATTTGGGACCAGAAGATGACCAAAATCCAGCTGAAGTTTTTCTAAGTGAGAAAAATGACAACTAAGGAAACTGTTTACCCACTTTTCTCCAGAAAAAGACCCCATCCGCTTTGGGAACTATTTCCTGGATCAGTCGGCCTCCAAACAGCAAGTTCCCACTGACCTTTAGAGACCACTGGGAGTTTCAAGGGCATGCTGCTGCTTCCTCCTCCGAGCACTGTTCTGGGCTAATTTATAGTTTTTTGGATTTTCTAAATCAGGTACCTTTAGGGGTACATACATATCTGGCTCTTTTAAAAGTAGGAATTCAATCAGTTTAACTATTTGGGCTTCATTTAAAAAATTTCCTTTCGAAACCATGCTGCTTTTGTGGCTTGACTCTGGAAGGGAGGTTTCTTCCATCCTATGGGTCATTTTTGTAAGTCAACAAGTAACTCTAATAAATGTCCAAGAGGCTTTCTTATTCGCAAGCTACGCAGATTTGAGGACCACAGTTTACAAAGCCAGTCAGCTCCTGGCCAGTTGCATTCCCATAGATCCTTCACTTTTTTACTTTCCTGTTCTCCAGTCTGCAAAGTATGGAGATGTATGATTCTTGGGACCATCAGGGAAGAAAGTTACCCACTTCATAATGTTTTCAGCTGGTGTGGGTGTGGGGGGTGGAGGAGGAACCTGAGTAACAGGTGTCTTGGTTTCTGGCTCTAGCTGGTTCCTGTTTAACACTATCGCTCCTGAGATCATAAAGCAGCGATCTGCCAAGGATAATTTCATTTTTGCAGCAAACAGTGCAAACTGTAGCAGCACCTGAAGAAATAATGTGTGGAGGAGCATGTGGGATTTCAGCTTCCCAAAAAGCCATGCAACGTTAACGTGGGATATTTTGCTTTCCAAGAAAACATCGCAAATATCCACCATGTCAGGAATGGGGCAAACCACATGAGTGGAGAAGAAGAAAAGCATCTTCTTTCCCATAAATGACCTTCTCCCCTCTAAATAGTTTCCCACGTGCTAATTTACTGAGAGGCTAAGACAGTGTGGACACAGCTATGGGTTCACTGAAGTAGTCTTATCCTCAAATCCACAGTTTACATCAAAAGCTGCTAAAGTAAACAAAAAAAACTTAAAAAAAATTTCATTCCTGCATATTTAAAAGCCAGGAAAAGGCACAGTGGTCCTGAAAGTATAGGAAGGCCTTGCTTAAGGATTCAGAAGAAAAAGCAGGGTCAATTCAATCTTTGGGTAACATCGATACCTCCTGTTATCATAAAGCTCTCGGTCTGTGGAGGAACTGGGGATGATGGTTTTCTCTAAGTCAAAAGAGACCCTGACCCTCCCCATTCCTCTCTATCCTAAGCATTTCTTTCTTCCCAACCAGGCACTGTGGAGGGCCCTGGAGAGCTCATATGCAGGCTTCTGCTGACTAGTCCCCCTACCACATTTCAGTCCTAAATAGGAATGGGTGCTACATTGCAAAATCACTGATACTTATTTTTTTTAAAGATTTATTTATTTGAGAGAGAATGAGAAAGCTTGCACGAGTAGGGGGAAGAGCATTGGGAGAAGCCGACTCCCTGCTGAGCAGGGAGATCCCAGGACCCCAAGATCATGACCTGAGCTGATGGAGGACACTGAATGGACTGAGCCACCCAGGCATCCCACTGATTCATATTTTTATTTTTATTGTTATTTATTTTTTTTAAAGATTTATTTATTTATTTATTTGACAGAGAGAGAGATCACAAGTAGGCAGAGAGGCAGGCAGAGAGAGAGGAGGAAGCAGGCTCCCCGCTGAGCAGAGAGCCCGATGCGGGGCTCGATCCCAGGACCCTGAGATCATGACCTGAGCCGAAGGCAGAGGCTTTAACCCACTGAGCCACCCAAGCGCCCCTGATTCATATTTTTAAGCCAGAAGGAAGCAAAACTTTAGGTTTTTCTTTCATGCTACCGAGTAGCCAGATTTTGGAAACATAGATAACTGCCCCCAATCGCACCTAATGCAATGAATGGCAAAACCTGGGTGTTTCTGGTCCCTGGTTTTTGTTAACTGGGATCTAAAATGTAACCCAGCCTCTTGGTAATAAGGGGCTACCAAGGAGGTTCTTACACCAACAGAGAAGAAAATGAGGACAGTGATTCATAAGCAGAGAGTCTTTCCCACCAGGCTGGCCCAAGTGGGTAGAGCATCTCGAGCCGCGCTTGTGTGGAAACTTGGAGGGCCGGATACGAATCTGCAGTGTCAGCACTACGGACTGGAAAGAACTCAGGGAGGACTTAAGAAACCCGATTCTGCTCCCAGCTTCACGGATGTTGTTTTTCTGCGGCTGAATGCTCACTTCACCTTGTCCTCTGAGGAAGGATAGACCAGGTGACTCTTACGTTCCTTCCAGGCCTCTGCCCCAACATCACCTGCGTGTTCACTACCTGGAGTCTCTGTCCTCCCAGATCTCCAGGGCTTTTGGAAGGAAGCCCTCTGCAGGCCTCACCTCCTTCCAGGGCCCTCAACGCCACCGAGATAATACCAGACGGCCCAAAGTGTGTTTGTGAGCCTGCTGTCTGGTGCTAGTGTGTGCTCCATGGTTGGTATGGGGACTGGGAACACCAGCTTCTGGAGACTTTTTCACTAGCCAAGAGGCTAGAAACCACAATCCCTCCTAGCCTCGGCTTTCCCATCACTGAGGTGGGGCCAACAATATCTTTCCCACAGAACTGCTGAGTGTCAGGCGCTCAGCCATTCCGAACACTGACAGAAAAAATTCAGAACACCCAGTTAAATCTGCATTTTGGGTAATCTGGGACAGACTTATACTTAAAAAATTACTGTTTCTCTGAAATTCAAATCCTGTATTTTCTTTATTTGCTGAAGTTGGCAACCCCATATATGATGGATGGTACTGTAGGTGGTGTTAGGTACCAAAACAGCCTTACACAAAACAAAACCCCTGCTGGCCTGACTTGGTGTTAGGAAAAAGACTCTATGTGGTGAAGGTTCTTTCTCCCGCATCTTCTCGCCGTTCCTAAGCTACCCCCTTCTAGTCCCGCATTGGCTTTATATCACCACATCTCCTCCCTGGGTCTCTCGGGGGTACCCACATTGTCTACTGACCACTTTCCACTCACACTCCCCTTCCCCTTGGCTGAGAAATCGGATCCAATGAATTCACGTACATGTGTCACTAGTCATTTCATGAGTCATTAACCTCCTGTGAAGCAACTTTTTTTCTTTTTTAAAGGTCACTTATAACCTCAAGTTAAAATGATTGAACTGAAGGCCATCAAAAAGTTGAGGTGAAAAAAAGTAGGTTGTGTGGGGAAAAAAAAAGAAAGCATGGCAGGGGTTGGGGCAGGGCCGCTCCACCGCCCCTCCTGCTGGCTCTGATGGCAGTTCCTCTAAGGTGTTTCTGCTGCTTCTAGCTTTTTCCTTTTGTCTCCTTCTGAGCCCACAGCAGCTCTCGTGGTAGCTGAAGACCCTGTGGATAAGGGGCAAATGGAAGGATGGAGTGGAATGGGGGTCTACTATCTCCTAAGATGCTGGTCCCCACACTGTCCCCGCCTGCAGCCACCCTCTTGGTCACCAGTGCAGGTCCTGGGGGGTCCCCAGCATATCTAATTCAGTTAGACCGTGGAAAACACAAACCCTGACCAGCCTTTCTCCTTTTTGAGCACCATGTGTTCAGAGATGAAACCGTACTGCACACACCTGTAACTCCTGGCTCCTGAGTGCTGGTCAAAGGGGGCCTTAAGGACACCTTCTCTCTTTCCAGGGCATATTAGTCTAGATGGCTCTGAGACCTAACCTGGAGAGGCAAGGAGTGCCTCGAGGTGGATGGACACACTTCAATCAGAATTGCCCAAACACTTCCAAGTGGGTCAACTGAATTCCTCCTGGCCCAGCTCTGCCCTCCTAGAAAGGATCTCTGTTCCTAGGCTGTTCTATCCAAGATGACCTTTTATCTTAATCTCCACAACCCGTCAGCTAAAAGCACTTCACCAAACCATTAAAAGGAAAAGGCTTAAAATGAACGAAATGGCAAAATATTATATAACACATAATTTATTATCCTTCTCTAGCAATTAGCTCTCAGCAGACTACCCCTCATTCCACCTTCTGAGAAGACAGAACTGCTACATGCCTTGGCTCACTATTTGGCTGAGATGAATTACTACTTAACTTGGGACTGAGAAATTCTCTTATAATTTTGCAAGGCCCATTGTAGGGTAGATGGGGGCACCTGGGGTCTGGACTACTGACTCAGCAGACTATACTTTGCAATTATCTTGACATCTTTGTAACTGCCCTGAGATTAGGGATGTGAATTTTTTTTTTTTTTTTTTTTTTTTTTTTTTTTTTTTTTTGTTAAAGATGATAACAGAGTTCTGGCGGGGACAGTGGTTAGAGTGGGGTCAGGGAGTAACACTGAGACTCTCACATGTCCCAACAGCTTAACTAGGAGAAGCAGATCACTTGGCCCAAGCAGGATTTGAACCTGTGTCCTCTGGACACTCCCCATTGTCCATGATACCATTTTATTCAAGGTTTTGAGCCCCAATCTCACTTTTCCCTTGGGAGTGTGAATGCTGACGCTTTTTCAGAGTGTAGTCACTGACAGGGACTGACTAAGCATTTCATCGGTGATAAACAGCAAGTGCTCTACTGAGGGATTTATAACTTCTTTTTTGCAGGAAGTGTCCAGTATTTAGAGAATTACGTTTTGCACCTTGAGTCATGCTTTGATAGTCAACAAGATTTTTCTCTTAACAGATGATGGTGAGGAACTCTGACAAGACAGACATGAGGCTTTCCTCCTGGATACTAGGCAAAGGTCTCTTCCTTTCCAAAGCTCGCACAGGAACCAGGAATCTGGCCATTCCGGCACTTAATGCATTAGTTCACTGTTGTTAACAAGGAGTTAAGAGAGCAGTTATTCTCCTCTCTGAGGTTTAATTTTATTTTCTTTCTCATCAAACTATATTTTTCAGGAGAATCTGTATTTTCCAACCATCAGGTGTTTCTCTCACTTACTTCCAGGTAACAGTAAAAACATGGCTCCTAAGGCCTAGTGCCCTTGAACCAGTTACCTGTTCAGAAGGTCACCCGGGTTTGGGGTACTATAAATTATCATATTCTGTGTCTAGTGAGCAAAGGTCAAGAGGTACAAGCACCTTGGAGCCATCCTCAGCACCCTGAAGCCAGGAGTTGGAGGTGAGGGACCTAGGAAAATGCCTAGGGGCATTTTCACAACCTCCCCAGGCGATCTTGAAGCACCTCCGAGTTTGGGGACTGTTCTGGTATACAACACATGGCTGTTAAAGCTGAGGTCAGAGGTCAGGCCATTTGCGACCAGTCAGTTTGGCTGTGCTGCAATTTGCCCAATTCACCAGTCAAGGTTCCAGCAGGAAACAGGTGACATTCTCAAATTATGATAATTTGAAAGGAATTTAATAAAGGGGCTATTTACAAAGAAGTGGGTGGGGTACAGGAAAGCCACAAGGCCTAGTGCAGTCCCCTGGGTCAATAACATGGGGGAATCCGGTAGCCCAGGCTCTGTCACACCCCAAGGCTGAAGGGGCAAGATGAGAAAGTGGCTACCAGAACCTGGGACAGAAATGCTTGTCGGACAGCACTGCCTGACAAGAGCTGTGATCACCCTTCAAGAGCCAGGGCCTGAGAAACCCCACAGAAAAAAGGATCTTGACCTCACTCCTGCCCCCCAGGCTCAGGTGCCCTCCGTGCTGAACCCAACTGGGAACCAGAGGCAATGACATCCACCAAAGCAGTGCACAGAAGTCAATTTTCAGGGGCACAGAGCAGGGCAGGAGAGGCAGGGCAGTGGACCTGGATGAGCAAAAGGAAGATGCCTGGTACGGTATCACTACAGAAACCTAGAGAAACCACACCAAGGAGTGTCCAGTCTTCACCAGCATCACAGATGACAGCATTCTGTCTGCAAACGCCAAGTGTCTATGCTTCTGCCACACCCACTCAGCAAAGCACCTGGCAGGATAGATAGCTACAGGAAGGGCACAACTTTGTCAAGTATTTCAAAAATAAATTCACAAATGTACCCATCAACCATCTACTGAGCACCGATTCCATGAAAGACATGATATTTCACACTTTAGTAGTAAAGGTCTTGGTGCCTTTTATGTTGAACTCAATGGGGCTACTGCTGAGAGACGTGCTCGTAGGGTTTAGAGAAGCGGCTGCTGCTGCTTCCTGAAAATGTGTGCATGCGTGTATGTGCGTGTTACAGAAAAGAAAAATATCTCAGTTTTTTAAAGTGGAAAAATTGAATTTCTGCATGTACTCATAGCCTACAGCAAAAATGACTCCCCCCCCCATTTTAATATATATGACTTTTCAACTAGGCTTCACCTGCATGTGAGCTAGTGATTATGCACAGAGTGTGAGGTTGAGTGGCTTGAAACAAATGGGGTGAGGGATGATTTATTCCGTCCTTCAACTTCTACCCAGCTGATGTTGGTTCGGTGGAATCTAACAAGTTCTCAGGAGGCCTCGTGTTTGATCGCCATCTCTCCTATGGTCACCTTCACTGGGTGCTCAATAAATGACTTTTAAGTCTCACCGTCTCCACACTGACCTGGTTCACTGGTCTCCACGAAGGAAACAGTCCCTTGAGTTCTCTGGGTCAGCCGCACGGTGCAGCGAGGTCTGCCACCAGGGATGCCCCAAGTGACTTCAGAGGCACATCACGGAATTACAAAATGAAAACCTTATTTCTTTCTCAGTGTTTTTCAAGCCTTCTCAAACACCAAAGTGTCAGCTAGATGCTGCATGTCTATGACAGCTCTCCTCCGTAACACCTGCCAAGGCCCCCCTTTCCCTGCAGAGGGACGGCCTTAGGCCCTAGTCTTATTCCACTTATTTATTTTAATGATGATCATCTGTTTGTATCAAGTGATACAAACTTTCTACTTGAGGAGGTCACACAGTCTCCTTTCAAAATAAGTTTGGTTTAGTATAAAAAATTAAGGGCTATTATATAAATAATGCAGGTGGTACATAGATACAGAGAAGACAAGACAGGTGGTGTACAAATGACTAGAGTCTGGGAAACACTGATCTAATGCCAAGTATACCTCATGAGTCACAGAGACTTACGTTTAGTTCTAACTGCCATCCAATAGCAATAATGACTAATTTTATTGCCTTGTAAACAAACAGTTCTCTCATGGAAGGTAGTAGTTCTGGTCAGAGGGTTGCAGCTCAAAGAGAGTAATAAAAATTTAGTAAAATTGCTTTGTAATCTGAATCCTGTCTTGTTCTTAACAGAGATGCCCGTGATAAATATTAAACATTTATACTGAATACTACTGTAGGATGAAAACACAGCATAATAAATTATGAAGGGAGAAGAAAACAGCTAAATGCTGCTCTCCTCATCAGGTCTGACAAGAGGGACTTCGGCAGTCCCTGTAATGCAAGGAGAAAAACCTTCCCTCATTCACTTAAGATTCACTGACCGTATTCCAGGTCCATCCAGGCAGAATAAATTACAAAAGCAATCTGTCATGGTCCGTGAATCTTTCCGATGTTTTGGTAAAAGTATTGTGTATTCTGTGGTGCTGATCAGGGAAGACATGGCCAATGGTCCCTTCCTACACAAACTGTAACGCTCTGAAGGCATTTTACTTCAGCCCTGTTTTGTTTCAAGTCAGCCAAAACCCCCAATTCCTACCTCTTGAAAAATTTACATATATGTTCACGTTCCTTTCAAGTTAAGACCTCAGGAAACATTAAATCAACCAATGCATGGTGGCTTTTTTCTTCTTACTATCATGAGCATGAGAAAGCAGAGTGTTGGGGCACACTCACGCCCACTTGTGCGTACACCTGCACACACACTTGCCCCCACCTGCTAACTCACCCTGGGGGTAGAGCCGGAAACTAATGCTGCCCGGCTCATTCCAGAAAGAGGTGTTTGAAATGAAGTGTGTTGTCCTTCTGAGCCCATATTTATCCTTGTCCTTTACTAAATATCACACATCGGCAGACACTCTAGAGCTGGGGCCCCTTCCCTATGCACTGTCTGCTGTTCACTTGTTTTAAAAATATTTCTACAATGCATCTATTGTTCTCCATTCATCATATAATTGTATGATACATTGGCAAACAACTGTTCCTCAATGAATAAAAGTGTGTTTACCAAAGAATAATTGGAGTTACTTGGCACAGGGACCAGACCTTGCCCAGCACCAGCTGATGTACGTTGCAAACATGGAGCCCTCAGCCTTCTGCCCCTGCTGCATGCGTAAGTGGTCAGTACTTGTTAATCCTGAGACCTCAGTTTTAGCCATGTAAGATAAAGAAATGCTATTTTATGCTGTATGATTTCATTTGTAGAATTTTAAAAATTATGCAGTTGCTAGAATTATAGAAAATAGACAGATTTGGGCGCCTGGGTGGCTCAGTTGGTTAAGCGAATGCCTTAAGCTCAGGTCATGATCCCGGACTTCCAGGATCAAGTCCCGCATCGGGCTACCAGCTCCCTCAGGAGTCTGCTTCTCCCTCTGACCTTCTCCTCTCTCATGCTCTCTCTCACTCATTCTCTCTCAAATAAATAAATAAAATCTTTTAAAAAAATTTTTTAAAAAAGGAAAGAAAATAGATTTTAATTTTATTTAAATTCTAAAATTTAGATTCAAACAAAATGGTTTAAAACATGCTATAATAGATAGTAGCTTATTTTGATGGTGGCTGGAGGGAGAGGTTCCTATAACAGCATTTAGACTTATAAATGTACATATAGTGAATAGAGGCCAATACAAGTCAAGATACTGCTATGCTCCTTATTCTAGCAGAACCCAGTTTTGTAAAGAGACTTGTTTGAGGACAAGTATTTGAGAGCAAATACAGTTTTATGTTTCAGGTCTCTCAAAATCATATCTGAACCATACATGTTTCTGGGTGTCTGCCTCATCCTTGTCCTGTTCTCTAGGAATCTGTCCCGCCAATGGCTCAGCAGCAAATCATGTGACCACAGCTACCTGGCAGCATAAGATTGGACAGAAGTGTACAAATGAAATTACTGAATATCAAAGAATAAAAGGAGCTCCCAGAGCAAATGCTAAAGGGATGAAAGTAAGAATCATCAACTGAGAATTGGATGCTCCAGAGGAAGAGACATGTCTGATGGGATTTCCACATGCTGGTGGTAAGGAAGACTCATAAATGCCCCAGCAGATCCCAAGTGATTACCTCATAGCACACACCAGTGGTTCCACGTGAAGTTTCCAGGCAAGAACAAAAAGGTCGTAGCCCAAATGCCAGAGAGAAATGTGGCACATGTGAGTCCTACCTGAAGTCACAACTGCTGCTTTGCTGTGACTCTCCTCTACAGTAATTTTTAAACATTGTGGCAAGATGACCAATGATTACCTAATCAGACAACACAAATATCTTTATTTCAAATTTCTAGGAGGTAAAAGAAAAGTCTGATCCTGACGCTTTATACGTGCTCAAGGCCAGCTTATAAAACACTCCATTCAGTGATAACATAAATATGCAACAATGAAAAGAAACTGGCAAAATCCACCTCTTGCCATTCAGCTGAAGGAGCCCCACCCACAAATGCTGGTTGGGAAGCTTCCAGCTGTACAGCTTGGCTTAAAAAGATAAGTCAAGCCAATCAGATTGCTCTGCCAGGAATCTGGAACTAGAAAGTGGAGAAGCTGTTACTGGTTAGCTGTGGGCTGCTAAGTTAACAGATCATTTCAGTCGCCAGGCTTTTTAAATCTCTTTTAATTTTGGGAAGGGGAGTAATAAATAGAAATGGCTAGATGAAGTATCTACAAAGTTTTTTCTGTCCCAAAGAACATTTGGGGTCGAAAAAAGTTCTGAGTCCCTGCCCTTTAAATACAGTTAATAATTATTCACCTAGGGAGAACATTTGTGAAGGAAGAAAAGCGTGTACGTGGGATTCCATGGTGAGCGGCGCAGAAAGCAGGGGCTACTGCCTGGTTCCTCTGATGCGTGAAGTCTCGCAGGCCAACAGCTGTTGGCTCTCCAGGCATCGCAGGTGACAAGCCAAGCTGCAGCCTTGAAATCAGAATACAAAGAAGAAACATACGTGCCAGCTCCCAGGGAGCCTGTCTGAGGACCCTCGGTGCCCCAGGGCCCAGGCTGGTGTGCGGAGGGTGCTCATGTCTGTGGAACTGCGTGGGCTTGAACCTGGCCCAAGAGCAGCGTTGGGTGGAAGCCGGACAGGCTTTGAGTGAAACCGGGGTGAGTGAGGGACGGGGCGGCTGCTGTCAGCACTGGGTCTGAGTGAACCAAGGGTGTCCTGAAGAAGAGGCCAGTGACTGCCTGGGCAACGGGGGAGGGTGCCACGGCCTCACAAGAGGCCGGGCAGATGGTGATCCTTCAGGGGAGCGAACAGAAATGCCCAGAGCAAAACCCCGAGACTCCTTCCTCTAAATGGACGTGCTAATGGCTCCCATGGCGCGGGTGGAAAAGGCCTGAGCACATATGCCTCCGTCTACTGTACTGGCTGTAAATAAACCATGTGCTCGTCGACGCCATCTGCTTCGTGTGCACTTTGTGGAACTGTGTGAAGAGAAAAAAGTGTCTGGGGCCAAATGTCTAGAAATACTTGTTGTATACTTAGAAACCAAATGTGCTTACGCAGCTAAATTACTACATTTCTTTTAAAGTGGGTAATTAATTTAAAATGCTCCCCCTTTTAATAAGGGGGGTAATGCTGGACAGTAGGAGGCCACAGCTTTGAAAGGTCAACTTGTAGGGCGCAGGCTCAGAATGAGGCTGGAGGCAAGTTATCCTACAACTAGAGTTAATCAATCTTGAGTCAGTCATACTTAACCAGTCTTAACCATAAATTCCTCATCTATAAAAGAAGGGTGTCACTCATCTTCCTCAGAGTGGTATTTTGAAGAATAATTAGTTCCTTAGATAAAATATAATCTGAACATACAACACTTTTTTTTTTACAACACGTTTTTATGGAAACAGTCATGCCCTCTATAAAATACTTAATATACGTCATACATGATCATTGGCCCAGATATACACCGAGTTTTGCTTATTATTCATTATTTTTAGTTCCTCCAAATTATATAAATAATGCAACTAATTCACTCATGAAGCAATCATTTACTGAGCATTCAGTATGTTCTAGACAATGGAATAACTTACATCAGAAGTAAGACACCTACAATTATGTTCTAAAATCACAGACTTAGTATGTTGCATGTAATTTCCAAAATACATAGTTGGATTTGTGTTTTAAAAATTAAAACAGTCTACAAAACTTCACATTGGGGTATTTTCCCACTTCTGTATTGGTGATGATCTAAAGTTTAGTGATTTTGACGAGTTCGAAGAAATCCCTCATCTAACCTGGATGACCTTTTCCCCCAGGACTAACACAGCAGCAGTTCGGGTAGATACTACACACATACTGCCAGACAGCCCAACGATTTTACGGAAAACTCTACAATACGGCGTGAACGCCTGCTGTATGTCGTGCAAAGTGAAAGAATAACCACACCGTGTTAGACTGAGTTACAAGCCACATATCACGGTAACGGAATCCCCAGAGATAATGAAGGTCAAATCCTGATAAAACACATCCCAAGGATTGCTCAAATACTTTTTATGGAGCTGAACTTGGGCTCCATCAGAATTTGCTTAAAGGAAGGAGGAGGTAGTGACTGCAGTACTTGGAGCACGTGGAGTCCCACACCACGATGCATCAGTCATCATTTTAAATCAGCTACTTTAGGTTTTGTCTGTGGTTTTGTCATCTACAAAATGGAGATGATAATACAACCTATCTCAGAGGATTTCCAAGTGAAACAGTAAAGGTCTTAGCATATGGGAAGGACTCAATATATATTAGCTAATACAGAGATCTTCACTGTGTGGAAACAGAATTGGCATGGAAGCCAGAAGGTCATCAAAGTGTTACTGAAACTGGAAAGTGGGTTGAGGAGGGGGAGACCCTGCTCCTTCTATGTTCCCATTGGCAGCTCTGTCGCCTTTGCTAGGCAGAAAGCACAGAGGTGCCAAGGAACTCAAGGGAGATGGACCATCCTTCTAGTCTGTCTCAGCAATACTCGAGCTGAAGGACAGAGTACAGGCCATTCTGGAAGCAGCGCAAGTGAACCTTAACTTCACATCACGTCCCAACAGGGGAGTGTCTCGGTACCATCTCGATTTATGTTAATTCCATAAAGAGAAAGCACAATGTGTGCTCTGGACGAGTTTTTAAACTAAAGGGGAAAATCCCACACTCACAATGCATTTTAATACTGTTCTTATTAAAATACTTTAAAAATAGGTCAAAATGGTGGGGAGAAAACAAATCCTAACCACTGGGTTAATTTCAGAAGTGGCATTGGTTTTACAAACTAAGTCTTGATTCTAAAGACAAAAGTGCAGAGGAAAATGATAAAGCCACAACTCTCTGACTAGGTCCCAGATTCTCACCAAAAACAGAAAGAAATAAAAGCCTAAAGCATGAAAGGATCTTTTTCTGCATGTGTTTGGAATTTCCTAGGAGAAGGATAAAGATACACCTAGAGCTGTGAATATAACGCAGGTAAATTTTGATCTTCTCTTTTGCCAAAAGATTGGAAATAATTAAGAACCTGAGATGGAAACAAATTTATGCAAAAATTTTTAACACGTGGTATATAAAATGTATACTATGCGTCGAATCAAGCAAATATATACCTACACTATGAATTTCATACAGTGACAAGGATATTCTCAAGGAGTATTACTAAACAAAATGTTTTTAAAACATCTATTTGATTTAGACCTTTGAAACAACCCCACACTTGTTACAAAAAAAAAAAAAAGCAAAGGAAAATGGCAGTAAAATTAAGACGATTTTTCAACTAAAATAAATTCACATGGAAATCTTAGGAGGGCAGAAATAAAAGCCAGGACTTGACTATAGAACACACAAGCATGAGTACAGAGAATATTTGAGTTCCCTCCTTTCAGAAAATTTATGAAATATAATTCCTGGATAATCTCAATATGCAAGGCAGATAAACTGGTGAGTGCTCAGTTTTGTGTGTGTGTGTGTGCGCCTGTTTTAAAAAAGATAGACAACAAGGCTTTTTTGAAGAATTGGCTTCAAAGGAATTTGAAGACCTTAAAAGAAATGTGATAACAAAAACTTAATTTCGACACTATAGTAACACAACTATCTCATGAAATCCAGCTCAGCCACATGGGATGAGACATAGAGAGCTGAGAAAGATTCAGTCCACCTTTGGTCAGTGCAAGATAGCCTCGCTGTTCTCCCAGACCGGAAGCAGTGTAAACGGGCTACAGCCTCAGCCTCCTACAGTCTATAAACATTTTCAGAAATAAGGGGAAAAATGGCCACATTATTTGATTGCGTAACAAGTAGATCTGAATGATGAATTCAGAGGAATTGCAATGTTTATAGTTTTAATTGTCCAAAATGTCTTTCAATTACACTTAATCCTCACTCTAACAAAAAAATGTGTTACAAGTAAATAGTAACACAAAATTCTCAATTCAACTGCAATTAAAAAAAAATCAATCTGGGTAACCACTCCTTCCTATTGTTGAAAAATTAAGTATAAGCATTTGCTGAAATTCAAAATCTTGCACAATTTTAGTATAGTCCTACTTTTGTAGAGCAGGTATCTGGAGAAAAAAAGGACTGGAATAAAACACCCCCAAACCAGAAACACTGATCTTCACTGCCTGGTGGAATTTTAATAAAGGGATTATATCCTTTTCTGAGTGTTTCTAATTTTGCTAAAATTTCCTACAATCACTGAGCATGTATTAGAGGCCAGGGAGTATCCTGTGATGCTTTCTGCATCTCACAGAGGGCTCACATCTGCACGAGGTGGATATTCTTACCTCTGCAGATATGGAAGCAGAAACCCAGGCAAGTAACACTGGAGGGGTGAAGACTAGAACCCAGACATGCCTGTCTCATAATCATTCTGCTGCAAACTGGATTTCATTTGTGGCCAGAAAACAAACAAACTTAAGAGTAAATTCAAGTGCTACACAGGCAGGTGAAGGGTGAATGGAGACAATATACTTCTAGGCTTTTTTTATGTTTAAGATTTTTATTAGGTAATCCTTAAATTTAGTGACTATGATTCTTTTTTGTTGATATTTTCAAAAGTATGGCATCTATTTGAAAATGAAAGGAAATGAATGAAATCTTACACGATGCTAAAAGCAATGAACTGGATTTTGGTCAGTTACCATGTCTATGTAACATCCTTTCAGTGAGGATTCTTTGACCAAAATACCTGACTCTGAAGAAAAAAGTAAAAAAAAAAAGTAAAAAAAAAAAAAATAGAATCTTCCCTTTTAAGAGGTATAGAGATAGGACTCACAGCAAATGGTATTCCATAGACCACATATGGAGCCCATGATTTCCTGGTGGCTAAAACTCCCATCTAAGCACAACAGAAAGTAAAGAAATAGTTAAAACGGTGGAGCCTCATTTTTCACCTGTCACACTGACAAAGACGATAACCAATGAAAAGTATTATCATAAAAGTATTGAAAAACTGGCACTCTCTAATCAGTAGAGAGTGGATAGGCAATAAATATGGATCAAACTTCAAAATGTATAAACGACTGACCAGCCAATTCTCCTCCTAGGGACTTACTCGAAGGAGAAAATTAGGTTATGTATGCAAAGATAAATGTGGCAGTAATTGCTGTTCAATGCAGTAGTGCTTATAACATAGAAAAACTGGTGAAAACCAAAATATCCTCTGATAGAGGAATTTGCTGCTTATCCCCAGAGTTTAGCAGTGTCCACTTGTACAAGTAAAAATAAGTATCAGTGAATGAATAAATTAACAGGGCACAGCTATACAACGGAATTTCATGCTGGCATTAACATTCCTGATGTAAAGCTATATTCAACCTAGAAAGGAGTGTGCAGCATTTTGTTAAGTGATCAAAACAGATTACAGACTAGCCTATGTAGTAATTGATCCCCCTTAGAAAAAATTCTATGCATGTCCACCTGTGTATAAATGCACAGAATGGCAGGATAGGTGGGATTTGTGAAATTTTCATTTTTTTTCTTTATACTTTTCTGTATTATTTGGGTTTATTTTAAAACAGTAGCTACATATTTTCTATTTGGCTGAGGAGGAGGCTATTTTTTGAATTCTTATCTCAACCATTCAAACTCTGGAGAAGGATAATCCTACTAACAGGTAATATCCAGAGGATATAAGACAGTTCTTTCCCCCTTGATTTCTCAAATATTGTGCTAGTTCTCTTTTCTGCAACTTACTCCTGTAACAGGCCTGAAGCAGAATGAACACATGGCACATCTGTTTTAAAACAGTTGCAATCACGTCCTGGTAACCATTACACCAAAGAGAAAATCTCAACGCACGATATTTCACATTTGGACTTTCTTTGTCCACAACCCTTCCAAACCCACCCTTGTTAACTTTCTGGCTGACCCTCAGCGCCCAAGGGTGCTCTCTTGTGCATTCAAGTGTATCCACCATCAGTGGACTTCATCTGTCAGCTCTACACACAAAGACCTTCAAGTTATCTGGCAAAGAGACACTGCTTTTCTTGAATGCTGGATTGAGTTTAAAAGTGGACAGTTTGTATTAATAACTAATGGCTTCTGGTAATTTCTTTTTTCAGTCCAGGAGAAAATACAAGCATTCCTAATAAACAAATGACAAAGTGTCTCTCTTTGGATTCAAACGAGAGCAACGTGATTCCTCCATTGGGGCACTGTCTGCGATTCTGGCCAGCCTCTGAAAGCAAGAGTCAGGGCCAACAGACGCGGCGTCTGTGCACGTGTGCCCCGAAGAACAGCCAACTGTGAGAAGGACAGAGAGAACACATGAGCTGATGACTGATACGCTGCCTTTGCTGGATGCCACTTATCTGAAAGTACAGAAGTTGGCTGATGAAACATGCCATGCCAATGCCTGGGTTCATCAAGTCAAGAATAAACTACATATTCCGGTCCTGTCACATCTTCTCCCAAGTAATCAAGCCCAGAGAAAGAGCAAGATGGAGGGCTAAGGGAACAGAGATGGAATGCTGGAGGACAACGCACGTCTCTACTTCCTCCCTGCAGTTCCTGGGTGTGCTACCATTCCAGGCAGGTGTTGGGGACAGCAAGAGGAGACACCCAATGTGAAAAGCATTCTAAACCCCGGGCATGAGGGTGGCTGGCTTGATCTAATCAGGTAGATTATGGATTTAATGTGGCAAATCCTCTTTTCTTAAAAAGGTACCACTGTATATGAAGACGAGCCCAGTGGCATGAGCTCTGAGTACAGGTTCCGTGGTGGTGACAGTTTGTAATCACACCTGTTGATGCCAGTACCACTCATTTACAAGACGCTCGGACAGCCTGGGGGCCGGTGCTGTTTGACGCCCTGGGGCCTCAGAAAGGAGCCCCGGCCATGGCCCACCTCGGGAGCCAGGCTCCATCACGGTGACAGGTGCTAGATCTTTCACCTGGCTGCTGGCGCTGACTAGTCTTCTCTGATTCTGCTGTCATGTGCCCTGTCTGCTCAGACCTGTCAGCTTCGAAGCCACAGCTATTTCCTGAGGGATATACAACTCAACAAACGGCAAATAAACAATACAAAACATGATTTCATGCTGTCACGCTGCTGTTTCTCTCGTCTGTAGCATTGTGGCAGCTCCCTGATTCACAAGTATCATTTGACACTCACTTTTCTCTTCCACTTACTTCTTTTTCCTGCTTTTACCCTTAGGCCATCAGCAACCTCTATTGCCTAAACCCTTCCCCTGCCCCACACCCAGGACCCTGGCTTTCAAGGTCACCAGGCTACAAAAAGTGAACTTGTGAAGTTCACCAGCAAGTTAACCCAGGTTGTTCTCAAGAGTTTAACACTGTCTCTGTGTGTGTGGCTTTTGCTGCCAGTGTTGGCTACGCCTGATCATCTTCTCTGTCCAAATCAGCTCTATGTGCTCACTTCAGTCAGAGGCAGACATCCTCCCAGGCTGGGAAACTCAGTCTTGTCTCTTTCCCCTTATTTCATCCCCTATATCCAAGCAGTCTGCCTCCATCAAACTTCGAGATTCGGTCTTCAAAAAGGCTTGCAATTCATCAAGATCTAATATAGATTTAATAAAATACCGTTCCTAAAAGGAGTCTAGAAACCATAGTATGATATACGCATACAAGATATCAGTTATGGGCATAATCATTTTACTTCAATTATGTTTCCTGTTGAAGTCATTCCAAGTCTTATTACAGTGTTTAAATCCTTCTGAAATCAGGAGTCACTTTAAATCTCCACAACTAGATCATGATTATTGTTTTATGGTGGACCCTGGAAATGGAATATATCCTTTCCTCTAAAAACCTTTCTTTAAAAACGCAGCACTTGAACCACCTTCTCCAAGACCTTGACCCAGGTTAAATTGAGTTTTAGCCACTCCAGTAACCCCTTGGGCAGAATTTTAATTAGTTTAACAGACATATGTGCATTGCAGAAGTCTTCATGTAGTTTCCATTTCCCTGCTTCTTTATTTTCTAATTTGTGTTTACTTATTTCCCAAATCAGCACAAGCAGGGATTATGTCTTAATATGGACTATTAGTGACCAACAGACTTCAGGTCACTACTGGTGACAGATTAGTCCCACCTCCCTTACTATTTGTTTGTTTATTTAAGATTTTATTCATTTATTTGACAGAAGGAGAGACAGGGAGAGGGGGAACATAAGTGGAAGAGGGAGAAGCAGGCTCCCCACTGAGCAGGGAGCCCCATGCAAGGCTCAATCCCAGGACCCTGGCATCATGACCTGAGCCAAAGGAAGACGCTTAACAATTGAGCCACCCAGGCACCCCATGTCCTTCACTTTTTAAAATACATAAGTATTAAAATATTATTCCTATACACTCACCCTTGGTGTCTCCTCCAGAGGGTCCAGTGATGAGAGAGTTACTAAGAGTATTTAAAAGCCTCATTTTGACTCAGGAGCAAGAAATTCATCCACCCCTGACAAAAACAGCTTAAGAATAAATTCCAAACACCCAAGTGTTATTTTCTTCACCCCACAAACCCACAAACATTATGCGACCATGACACAAGCTGGGACGACATCCCATGGCAATCAGATGATAGATGTTTCCATTGGTTTCTCCTTAAGTCAGGGCTATTAACAGCAGCACGACACTGAATGAAAACCCTCAGCAAAAGAGCTCAAATTGTGTCCAACAAGGCTCACTTTATAAACCACAACTACTTTCCTACTGAAGGGAGGTCGTATTAAGTCAACTCTGTTTATACAACCATCATGTATTTATGTTCTCTTGAAACATAAACGATACTTTTATGAAGAATGAATTGCACACAACATACTATCTGCCTTGGAAAGATGCCAACATACACAGTTACAATACACAAAACAAAAACAACCAGCCACCAATACTTCTTTGAAACAAAACAAGTAGTGTGCAGAATTCTCTTTTGCATAGTAGGGTGATCTTAATGAGGGAAGCAAAATTAATGTTACTGATAGAAAATGACCCGAGAAATAGATTAACTGTACCTTATGATAACTGCCCTAACATACTTACTATATAGCTTAGAATATTTTAATTTGAATTTAAATTATAATATTATATATAAATTAAAGTGAATGGGCAAAAATACCAACTTTACTCACTCATGAAATATTTATTGACAGGTGTTTTGATAGGGGACTATAAAAAGACACTGTCTCTACCATCTCAGAATCTTAGGGAAAACAGATACATGACCATAAAAACAATCATTTGTTAACTACTATAATTATTCAATCAGCTTTGCTCAGAAATACCCACATTTAAGAAGTTGGTGAGTCATAAAATGGGTATGATGGAGACCTGTTTATCTTGACCGATGTCCTCTCCAAATAAAAAAGCAGTATGTATAAAATTATCCCATTTGTGATGAACAACACCAAACAAACAAGATTACATGGAAAGGGTCAGGAAAAGAAACCCATTTGCCTCTGGGATGAGGGTGGGTGGGTAAAAAGGATTAAAAAAAAAAAAGGGGGACTTTTTCTTTTTACTTTACATACTTCTGTTATTGTCTGAATTTTTAAAGTCATCTATATGTTCATGTAATACTTGACCACTGAGGAAAAAAGTGATTGAAGCAAATAGCACAGGAGAAGCCAGCAAAGAAGACTGAGATGAGCTCCCAGCAGAAGAAAATCCAGAAGAGGGAAGAGTCATCGAAGCTACTGGAAGACAGTGTGGAGAGAGAGGGCTGGTCAACCAGATCACCAGCCTGCATAACAGATGCGGAGGAGGACAAAGACTCAAGCAAGGACAGGCTCCTAAGGAGGAGATGCAGCTGGGGATGAGGCTGTTTCCCTGGAACAGCAGCAGTGGAAATAAGAGAGCAGCAGGGTGAAGACGGGGTGTGAGGGTGGGGGGAGCAGCAGCAGGAGATTTAAATGCCCGCAGGATAGTAATAGGCAGGAACGAGGTGAACTGGGAGCAAGCTGCCCCGTCTGTCTCTTCCATGTTGCCAAGTGGGTACAAAAAAATACTTGTCTGTTTTGTGAAAATCGACAGTGCAAATGTGATTGCGGATGGCAACTCACACGTGTGGCCACAGACGTCAGGTGTGGGGACTCACCAAGAACCTGACAAACTGCCTGGAAACAACTGAGGGGCGACCGCTGGGCAGCAACTTCTCCAGGTAATGGCTGCCGAGTGGTGATATTCGCCCAATGTTGCGGACCATCTTATTTTTAAAGCGAAGCCATAAATCTGGATTTTGTTTTATTTTAGTGTGAAATTTCTTGATTTTTAAATGCTGGCTCAAATTAAGCAAAACAAAACAAAACAAAACAAAAACACTGGACTAGGCAAAATATGCCTGTGGGTCACCTCTAGCATTTTGACTCTTTCAAGTTTGGCACTGAAGAGAAAATGTCAGGTAAAAATTTCATTTTTTCCCTTCACGCATGTATGTATATATTTATCTTTTAAAGAATGAGAGCTTTTCACATGTTGCTAGGCTAAGAGTGAAGACCCAATAGGTAAAAACCATCATCTCCTTTCTTTCAGTACTTGAACAAAAAAGGGCTCACTTTGCTTGTCTTTAAAAGTCTATATACTGGGGCGCCTGGGTGGTTCAGTGTGTTACAGCCTCTGCCTTCGGCTCAGGTCATGATCTCAGGGTCCTGGGATCAAGTCCCGCATCCAGCTCTCTGCTCGGTGGGGAGCCTGCTTCCTCCTCTCTCTCTGCCTGCTGCTCTGCCTGCTTGTGATCTCTCTCTGTCAAATAAATAAACAAAATTAAAAAAAAAAAAAAAAGTCCATATACTCATGGGGCACCTGAGTGGCTCAGTCTACCTTTGGCTTAGACTGCCTTTGGCTCAATACTAGGACCTTGGGGTCCTAGTATTGAGCCCCATGTCTGGCTCCCCGCTCAGCAGGGAGTCTGCTTCTCTTTCTCCCTCTGACCCTCCCCCCTGGTCCTTCTCAAATAAGTAAATAAAATCTTAAAAAAAGAGAGCCTACACGCTCACATACTGTACTGGTAAACAGTTAATCCACACTCTTGTATCTTGCTAACATAACAGACCTCAGCTAACTATTTATTACAAGTGTTAAAATGTGCGTTTGGGTGGGAAGCACAAATTAACTGGTAATTTTTGAAAGGAAACATGAGGAAGGACCCAAAATTCTCAGGGAAAATATATAAACACTCAAGTGGACTTTCAGTTTATCAAATTTCCTCAGGAAAGAACTTCCCATGTGCAGCTGACTTATATTACAACAACACACCCAGCAATTTCATTAGAATGTTATTTTTAATCAGTTCATCATATCGCTTTGCCTCAGGAACTGGAAGCAAGGAGTACATAAAGTCACCAACTATGGATACAGAACATTCAGAGTTCAAATAGCATTTTTAACTGGGAAAATAGGAAGGCACAGCATCACCACAAAAGAAAAGCTATCAACAATTGATTCTCTCGCATGAGTACGCATTCTTTAAAAAAAAAAAAAAAATCTTCATCGCAAACTTTTGAAAACTGAAAAACATCTACTGCAAGATGTGAAGAATCTATTTGGTCATGACTCATCTGTGATAACATCATTGGCTGGGTCACTGCCATAGAATCTATTTTAAGCTCATTTCACTTTGCTCTAGTTCTCCTAGTTTATTAAGGGGCAATTTGGATGATGTGCCTCTACTTTTAAATGATTTTTCTCCTGACCCAACAAATACAATCTCAGGCCTATGGAAAGAGAACTCAAGTGAAAACCCTCCTGTATACTAGGCTTAACTTTCTACTGAAACTTAGGGGAAAGACTGACCACCACCCCCACCCCTCTGTTTAGCATCTTTAACACTGGGAGACATTCTTGCCTGTGGCTCTGTGTCTTTGCCTTTTCATCTCCAGTACATTTCTCTGTCACATGTCCTTCATCCTCAGCTCATGCGTAGCTCTGCTCTAGCTTGCCTTTCCCTGCTCACTCTGTCTCATCTGTTTTGCCTTACGTGCTCTCATTCATTATTTCATATTTGTATTTGTATTTGTTTAGGTTTAGCTATTTTGTTTCTCTGGTCTCTTATCCCCTCCTCCAGTTCGGACCCTTTCCTCTCCCTGCCCAAGTGAGGGGGCCACAAAATGCATTCTTTGTCTACTCTTACCCTTAAGCTTCTTCTTCTTTTTTTTTTTTAAGATTTTATTTATTTATTTGACAGACAGAAATCACAAGTAGGCAAAGAGAGAGGAGGAAGCAGGCTCCCCGCTGAGCAGAGAGCCCGATGGAGGGCTCGATCCCAGGACCCTGGGATCATGACCTGAGCCGAAGGCAGAGGCTTTAACCCACTGAACCACCCAAGTGCCCCACCCTTAAGCTTCTTATTTGTGAATTTATCAAGTTCACAAATCCACACGCTGAACCTGCATGTCTGTCAGAAAATGTATTTTATACTTGTGACAAAGGAACCGCTCAAATTTCCTGTATCTTTGGAAGCTCCTTCATGCTCCCATCTCTGTGCACTGCAGGCATTTCCTTAGACTGCCAGGCCCAACATTAGCAGGTTGTAAAACCTGCTAAGAAGACTGAGTCAGGAAGAGATGGCCTCAGATGTGTGGGACCAGTGGTTCACAGAACCTACTGTGCTCTCTCTGGGCTGTAGGCAGAGAGGCCCAGACCGTTCTGTTTCCAAATAAGACAAAGATTGCACTCCACTTTGGGGGAACATCCTCTTCTCCAGTTAGCTCCTATGCTTCCAAAATCTTTGCTGAGAACAGATTTAACGGCCTCAAACAAACACCAAAGACTTAGTTTTGTACTTGCGCTTCCCACCCAAACAAATCTGCAACTGAAAGAACATGGAGCCTCTGGGATTTACGTTACTTAGAGGCAGCGCCACGTAGGACCAAGAGCACCGCTTCTATAACCAGACAGAACTGGGCTCAAATCCTAGCATTGTCTACAGAGCACACCACACAAGTTACTTGACTTCTCAGGCTTAGTTTATTTCAGCAACAAAATGAAGCCTTCAATACCGACCACCCAGGATTTCTGTGAGGTGTAAATCACATGGGGCACTACAGAAGAAGGACTCGCACAGCATGAACAGTGGTGTGAGGGGAGCGGAAATCAAGAATGGCTGCTTTCAGGCTCTCTTCCCCCAGCCGCAAAGGTGGATTCTGACTTGGCTTCGCTGGTTCTTCCCCTCGCCTGCCCTTCTGGGAAAGTTCTGATCTTGGCCTCCCTGGGGGATATCTTATCATGCACATAAGAAGGGAAGGTGGAAAAGAAATGGGTCGTGGTTAGGAAAAGGCAGTAAGTATACAAATGCTGTAGAGTGTGAGGAAATCTGATGGAAGAACGAGGGGCTTGAGGTATTGCTGTAGATTCTATGTCCCCACTGGTGCCCTGACAAACACAAAGAATTTGCTGTTTGCAATTGTCACCACTGGACTGTATCTGCTTGACTCTAACATCATCCTGAAGCTGGACCGTGGGGCTCTGGATGCATAAAGGTTAGAGTATTAAACCAGTCTTATTATTATTTAATTATCCAGACTTGGGAGTGGAGGTGGTTCATAAGCAAAAGGGGAGGGGAAGTCAAAACAACCAAGCTGTCTGCCTCATTGTAAAAGGAATGTAGGGAGGCACTGGAGGCGGGTGACTGATGGTCCAAGGGCCGGAGCCAGGTCCTATTACCCATCCCTGATTCATGCGGATTCTGGTGAGTCATTAGCATTTCTGTGTTCCAGTTCTTCCCCTGGAAAACGGCAGGATGGGAGGGCTATATTATTATGGCCCAACAGCTGACCTTTTAAAAGTTTGCTGGGAGAGGTGCCAGCAGCTGGGTTCACCCAACTCTGGCTTGTAGTGCTCCTTAAACAGAAGTACGTGTGTGTACACACGTGTGTAAACACCTATCTATACATGTGTGTATGTGTGCACATGCCACACACACACACACACACACGTATGCACAAATTCTGGAGCTATCCCTGCACAAACAACTAAATCACTGGAAAAGAAAGCCTTCAAAAGGATTATCTGGTTAATCCTGCTACATCTGAACGAGAATATCCCTGAATCTAAAAAGAAGAGTAGAATGTTCTTTTCCTAAAATCTCCAAGGGAGATGTTTATAGCTTCCGATTAACAATGTACTTGATTTTCTAACAACTCTCATCATGGAAAAGTTCCTCTTTGTTATGTTTTTTAAATTGCACTCCTGCCTGTGTTCTCGATCCCTCTTACTTACCACACTATTTTGTTCTTGGACAGAACACATCACCTTCTAACAACTATATAACTCACTTATGCATTAACGTTTACTGCCTATTGTTTCATTTCCTCCCCCCTAACTGGAATAAGCTGCCTCATTCACGGATTTATCCCAAACACCTACCACAGTGCCTAGCTCATAAAAGGCACTTGATAAACATTTGTAATTTGAAGGTGAATTCTTTTTGTGTTTAATCTTTGATAAATATCATCCACCTAGTGAGCTGGAAGGAACTTCAGCAAAGGACCGGCGGCGATGACAAAGCCGGGGCCCGGTGAGGGGAAGCAGATCGCCCCAGGTCATACGGTTCCGTCAGGGCTCCTTCCCCTTCGCCTTAGCACCTCCATATGGAGCTGCGATCCCAGGGGAACAGCATGGCTAGAAACTGGCCAGTGAGCGAGGCCAAGTCTGAACTCATTAAAAGCAAAGGAGTCCGAGAGAATAAGCCACAGTATTTATTTACAGAACATAAAGTCTCCTATAATAATAATTTGTGCATCAGTAACTGCTTTCATCTAAGGATCCCAGAGAGCTGATGAAATTCTCAACCCGCGGTGCCGGCTATCATTACCTGCTCTGGGGCAAGGGTGCGAAGACACGGGTGGCCCTGCGGGCTTCCTGGAGGCAGCTTCGAGCTCTCTGCAGCTACAGATTCACTCCATAGTTTTATCTTCTCTCCACGTCCTCATCTTTATCAACATCGCAAACAGCCCGACGGAGCTACAGCAGCTCTGTAAGCTCCTGGTCTGTTCTCTTTCAGGTGCTCCTAAGACCACTCAGGCCCGTGCCAGTTTTCAAACCAGTGTAGACAGAAACAACACTGAGCACGTGGGGTGTTCAATCATGTAGTATCTCCTTCAAGTCACCAAGGGCCGGCCCCTCCTGAGCTTGTCCAGGAGAGGGGCCGACCACAAGGACAGCTGACGTGTCCAGCGGCTTTTGGGGTTGGGATTTTTCTTCTTTCCTCACCTTACTTCCTTTGTCCCATATACCCCTTTTTCCATCTGTGGAAAGCAGATCAACTCAGTTGGCATTTCTACCTACCCACACAACGATCGTATTTACAACTACCCCTCAATTATTTAGGAACCACATTAAGGCCAATTAGATGGAGTCAGCACAACAAGTGGAGGAGCTCTTCCACACACGGTTTTGACCAGGTGTCATTACTTCCTCCTGAGGAATGAGGGAAACGGTGGCTTTTGCACTCCAGCACTTCTCACTATGAAGCCCTCTCCAGGCCCCTTCCTGCGTGTAGGCAGGGGGTGGCTCTTCTTCACTGTCCCGCGGAACGAAGGAACCAACCTAACCATTGCCGCCTACGTGCCGCCACGGCAGCCTCTCGGCCGGTGCCAAGTTCACAGCGTCAGTTCCAGGTAGAGGAACCCGGGCTGCAGTCTGTTGTGTATCCTGTGAGCTTCCTTGGCTTCTGCAGTTCCGGGGACCACCCTGCTGACTTCGCTCGTGGGCTGGCAGCTTTGGGGCTGAAATGCCCGGCCAGCATCCTGAGGTCTGCTGGCTCCTTGGAACAGGAGGAAATCCTTGGCACAAGCGGAAATAATCCCAGGCTCAGGATTTCCCAGTGTTTTCTGGGAGGCCCGGGTTCTGGGGGATACTCAAAGGTACAATGTGGAAAAAGAATTCTGTGGTCAAATGAATCTGTGAAACTTGGGTAAAAAATATGTTAAACAATGGTGGTTGCATAAAAAACTAAAAACAGAATCACCACATGATTCAGTCATTTCAGTTCTGGGTATATATCAAAAAGAACAGAAGTAAATTCTTTTTTTTTTTTTTTTCTTCTTCTTTTTGGAGAAAGAGAGAGCGTGGGGTCGGGGGTAGAGGGAGAAAGATTCTTAAGCAGGCCCCATGCCCAGTGTGGAGCCTGATGGCAGGACTTGATCTCACAACCCTGAGATCATGACCTGAACCAAAATCAAGAGTCAGATGCTTAATGAACTTAGCTACCCAGGTGCCCCAAAAGTAAACTCTTGAACAGATATTTGTACAACCATGTTTGCAGCAATATTATTCCCAGCAGCCAGAAGGTGGAAGAAACTCAAGTGTCAACTTGTGTTGACTAGATAAACAAACACGGACTATCCATACAACGGAATATTACTCAGCCTTACAAAGGAAGGAAGTCCTGACACATGCTATAACATGGATCAGTCTTGACAACATGTTGCTAAGTGAAATAAGTCAGCCATAAAAAGACAATACTGTATGATTCCATTTATGTGAGGCACCCAAGGGTAGTCAAATTCACAGCGACAGAAAGTAGAATGGTGGTGGCCAGGGGCTGGGGGAGGGGAGAATTGTTAATTAAGGGGTGCAGAGTTTCAGCTTTGCAAGATGAAAAGAACTCTGGAGATGAGTTGAACAACAAAGTGAATATACTTAACACCACTAACCTGTTCAATGAAAAATGGCTAAGATGATAAATTTTGTCATGTGTGTTTTGCTGATTAAAAAAAACAACAACAAAAAAAACGTACATTCAACAGTTATCCTTGCAATAGGACTTGTCAGAAACTTTAAATGCTAATATGTATACGGCATCCTCAAGAGGGGCATATACCAAGCAGCTTTGCCCAGCTTCTCTGGCCATGCAACCCATTTTTCACTGAGTATCTGGCGGGACCTGTGTGCTTCAGAACATACTTTAGGAAATGAGCCACTAAACTAGAAACGGTTAGAAAATAGGAAATCCTAACTTTTTTTTATTTACATCAAGGAAGGAAGGATTCCAGAGCTCAAAGCCAGATTTCCAAAACAGTTTTAACTTGCTATCATCCTTAGGCTCGAACCTCAACCGTGTCACTTATTAGCCACATGGTCTCGGTCTAGAATAAGTCACTATTTTTATCTCCTCTGATGTGTGAGAATAATACCGGCTCAACCTATCTTACTGGTTTGTGGTGAAAGCTAATGGAAAAACATATGTGAAAGAACCTGAAAAGTACAAAGTGCTATTCAAGGTAAGATAATTGTTAAGTACTTATGCTTATTAAAGTGCAACAGATAACTGAAGCAGCACGAAGAGCTCAGAATATCCATAGGCCTCAAACAGGTACTAATAAGTGTAGAGATGAAGGAGAAGGGGAAAAGGAAGAATGGTGGGTGGAGCACTTGTAGTGTAGCAAAGACAGAGACTAGGAGTCAGAAAACATTTTATTGCTGTCTGACCTTGGACAGGTCACTTAACCTCCCTGACCCTCAGCTTGCCCAGCTGTCAAATGAGGTGGCTGGAGATCATGTCAGAGGTCACTTCCAGCTGTGAAACTATCAGATACCACGAGAGATGCACTGTGGCACCTGCACACATCCCTTATCAGACACTTAGGCCCACCCTTGTCTCGTGTTAGGACACAAAGAGGAGCAGATGACAGGCCATGCTCCCTGGTGAGTGAGTGGGGTCTGCTGGCCTGCAGACCAGCAAGAGAAGATGAGAAGGTGCACGTGGGGGAAGCCACAGATTTATTTGCTTCATAGTATCCTCCTAGTCCTTTGCCCCCATGCTTTTTTAAAAAAATCAACACATACTGTAATATTTGTTTCAGCGGTACAGGTCTGTGATTTGTCAGTCTTACACAATTCACAGTGCTCATCATAGCATGTACCCTCCCCAATGTCCATCACCACACCACTCCATCCTTCCCACCTGCTTCTCCTCCAGCAACCCTCAGTTTGTTTCCTGAGATTAAGTGTCTCTTATGGGTTGTCTCCTTCTCTGGTTTTGTCTTGTTTCATTTTTCCCTTCCTTCCCCTATGATCCTCTGTCTTATTTCTCAAATTCCTCATATCAGTAAGATATGACAATTATCTCTGACTTATTTCACTTAGCATAATACCCTCTAGTTCCATCCATGTTGTTGCAAACAGCAAGATTTTACTTTTTGATGGCTGCATAATATTCCTGTGTGTGTGTGTGTGTGTGTGTGTGTGTGTGTGTTTGTGTATCTCACATCTTCTTTATCCATTTGTCTGTTGATGGATATCCAGGCTCTTTCCATCGTTTGGCTATTGTGGACACTGCTGCTATAAACATTGGGGTGCATTTGTCCCTTTGGATCACTACATTTGTATCATTGGGGTAAATACCCAGTAGTTCAATTGCTGGGTCGTGGGGTAGCTCTATTTTTAACTCTTTGAGGAACCTCCACACTGTTTTCCAGAATGGTTGCACCAGCTTGCATTCCTACCAACAGTGTAGGAGGCCCGCATGCTCTTTTTTAAAAAGGTATTTCCAAAGTATCTTTACTTCAGTAATGACTCAATTGAGCTAGATGGTAGGGAAAAGTTACTAAATGAACAGAAGTACAGACTTCCATAGAAGTAAGGCTGCCCAGACCTGGGGACCCATCTTCCTGCCAGGTTCAGTGACTATTTACAGAAAACGTGAGATGCCCAACCACTGCCTATCAGCAGACTGATCATCTGTCCTAGGCACTCTCTTGGAGGGCCAGAGCTATTGGCAGTGCAGGAAGACGGGAGAGGAGTGGCTGGATAGGGACAGGCAAGGCGCTTTGGGGAAAGAAAGAGTCTCTGGGGGAAATGGGAGGAGGAGAGCCAGCCCCCATAATTAAAGAGCTGGTGGTTTTTAACCTTCTGTGTGCCGTGATGGAGAACCCCCAAAGGTGTCCAAGAGGGTGGGGGCAAGGTAAAAGTGTGCCTGTGTAAGGCAGGCCACACATAGGGAAGATAGAGTCCCAAATGAGGGGTGGGACAGAGGAAGTTTGGGGAGGGGAGGCTGGGCCCATTTATAAGAGAGATGTTTGAGGCTTGTAGCAAGGTGGTGTTGATAAACAACGGAAGGGATGAAAGCAGTGGAAAGAACATGTGACAAAACGGTTATCAATATATGAGCGACATGGGGTAAGACAGCACACTTGTTCCAGCTTTTGGGGAGACAGGGCAGAGGGAGAAGATGGTGACCACCTATAAGGACTGAAGAAATGATGAGATGAGATAGAGATCAGTAGTGGTGGAAAAGGGATCTCTCTATTTCTGTCGCATTTAGACTGAACTAAGTGGTGACGGAGACTGAGTAAAAATGTCCTATGGCAAAAAGGTATAAATGAAAATGAATTTGCAGACATGGGCAGTGGAGAGCCTAGACATGGGGCATGTGCAAAACAGAAGGGGCTATTTGTACGATTTGCATATAGATCAAGGATTCACATCTTTGGGTCCATGAAGAGGCATTCAGGAACTTAGTCCACAGACCTCCTGAGGTAGCATACCGTATTTGTGTTTCTGTTTATGTGTGCATGGGTTTTTCTTGATGGGGGACTTCCCCAGCTTTCATCTAGTCCTCCAAGAGGCCCCCAACCAGTGGTTTAGTTGGTTTAAGATCCTCAATATTTGATGGAAGTTTCTCTCCTACCTGCTGACAAATCTACCATGTCAGAGGACATTACGAATACGACGTTAAAACTGCACTTATTACCATATTTAAGAACCAAGGAATAGTCACTCTCCTATCATCTTATCCAAATTAAGGTACATTATAACACTCCAAAGACTACTGACGCTGGCAAACATGTTTAAATATTTTACATTAAAAATGCTAAAAGTATATTTAGAATTTTGCAAGTACAGCTTCCTTGCAAGAGGTTTACTGTGTGTGGTATTTTAATATAAAAGTACCTGAATCTGTTAATATTCACAGCTAGATTCAAAGACCTGCCAAAAACAATTATTGGAACTACTTTTAATAGTCATGACCCCTTTTCCCCTAAAGGATGTTATCAAGTACACTGTGCAGTAATGACTATAAATACATGACATGTCTGTTACTATAAATAAATATTGCACATTCTCCCAACCCATTTAATTACCATTCACCCAAAGCAGTGCAATTAAGAAACTGTCTGTTGAATTCTGAAAATGGGAAAAGCCCTCGTGTCTCTCTTAGGTAGTTTTACAATCCTGACAATAGACTTAATGAAGCCTTTTAAAACAAGGACGATTACATTAAAATAACCGGGGCATATAAATATTCATTATATAGACCCTCCTGCTGTCTGGTGGATTAAATGCCTCATCACACCCTGGAGAGAAGTAAGAACAAATAAAGAAAAATCACAACCCTCTGAGTGAACATCTTATGCATGAGATTTAATTTGACCCTGTAAATCACTCAGGACTTCACTCTATACCCAAAGTGCAAAGGAGGTATGCTTGGTACCAGGTAAATCGTGAAGTGGCCGTAGGAGGGCTACATGGCTTATTGAATACAAGATGACATTACAATCCACATCTTGATGATGCTAAACAATGATGCAAGTTGATACAGATTTTCCCCTTGAGAAATGATAACAGCTACAAAAACCAAGTCCAATCCCAACTGTCTTTGACCGTTAGCACCCATTACCCTTAAATGCCCTCAGAAACTGCACCAGCTGATAGTTTTGTTACATTTATTTTTCAGTGTTTTATGTGTTTCTGTTGCTGTTATACATAGAGTTGTTTTCTTAGCTTCATTTTCCACCTATTAGCTGCTAATATATAGAAATACAATTGATTTCTGTATATTGACCTCGTATCCTATGACTTTACTAAGTTCATTAGTTCTCGCTAGAAGTGGTTTTATATTCCTTAGGACTTGTCTATGTAAACAGTCGTGTCACCTGCTAGTAGAGGGAACTGCCCTTCTTCCCATACAGTCTATATGCCCTTCATTTCTTGTTCCTGCTCGATTCTCCTTCTTAAAGGGCTATGGCAGCTTGGTTCACCAGAGAGGAACCTCCTGCCACTGCTTTCCAGTTGGCATCATGCCAAGCTATCTTTGACCTTTATAGGGCCAAGAACACCATGCCATGGGGAACTGTGGCCTTAGCAGAAAGACCTTGACCCTACCAAGCCATCCACAGAAGACAGGAGGCCTGATTCTGAGCCTCAAACTTGAAGGAACAAGAATTTATAGTTGATTTCCTATAGTTAATTACTTATATCTCTCAAGACGCTGGCATGTAGAAGGAGGAGAAAGAAGGAGAAGAAGGAGAAGAAGAAAATAGCCAAGGGAATTACTGAATTTTTGGACTTTGGACCCAGAAGAGTACTTAGAGATTAAACCTCTCCTCTTACAACAAAAGTGAGGCTCAGCATGTCCAGTGACTTGTACAAAGCCAGCTGGAGGCGGACGGAGAGTCTGCTATTCTAAACAGGACATGAACTGGAAGGGCACAGACCTGGATCCTAGCCTTGAGGAGGTCAGGAATATACTCCTGTCTTCAGACTCTAAGAGTCTAGGGGAGATCTCAGACACTCTGAGAACTGGTCCAAGTAGATGGGATGACTCGGGCCCTGCGCATATGGGCATCCTTCTTTGGGCCTTTGCTAAGGATATACCCTAAACCAGGGCAAGATAACATTTTCCAGCACCTGGTCCATCTATAGCTGGCTCTTACGCTTAAGAAATGAGTTCTCAGGGTGCCTGGCTGGCTCAGTCAGCAGAGCACGTGACTCTTGATCTCAGAGTTGTGATTTCAAGCCCCACGTTGGGTATAGGGATTACTTAAAAATAAAATCTTCAAAAAAGAAAAGGAAAAAGAAATGAGTTTTCCTCTCCTTGTCTGAATAAACTTACCCTGAAATAAGTTAAAAATTAGGATCTCATTGAGCAGCTCTGGCCCTGTTTACACCAACTGCTGAACATGATCATCTCCTGTCATCAGGAAGCTTGGTTAACATCTTAGGGCTCACACACAGCCCCTGGGGATCCTGCTAAATCTTCTCTTATATATCATTTGTATTTTTCTCTTAAAAGAATTTGACAGAGCCGAGAAAATCACCAGTCTGTTTAGCAAGCATATAACATGTTCCCTCCTTATTAGCCAAGGGATATTAAGATGTCCTCAAATAAGGAAGCATGTTTCTGTCAAATATAAATATAAATATAAATATAAATATAAATATAAATATAAATATATATATATATATATATATATTTGAACAGCTGAAATTCTCAAACTTTTAGGAAGTCCAGTTCCTCAAATTTCCCCTCCTGTCACATAAGGCCAAACATTCTTACCAATCACTTCTCTAAAATAACCATCAGTTGTCACTGCTAAAACAGAAGTTCCGAGAGGTCAAAAGTGTTTACTGACATCAGAGTGAGGCTCCAACTGGACGAAATAGAAACCAGATAATAAAAGAGCATCATTCATGGCTGTTGGGTGTGTCCTGGGCAAGGCCTGTTTCACAAGAGAAGGGGAAGCTGCAGAGGACAGGAACCGCCATAGTAGCTACTTGCACCGGGGGCGGGGTGCTTGGGAATATTACCTGACTAGCAACAACCCTATGGGGGCAGATATAACATCTTGGACTCCTGAGGAAGCCGGTTAAGTAGCTTGCCCAAGGTCAAACAGCTGGTTAATGGTAGAGTGGCAATTCGAATCCAGATTGATCTCTCTTAAGTCCAGCCTTTTAATTAATTTTATTATAAAAGTAATATAATCACATTAACAAACACTGAGACAAAAATCCCTGTAATCTCATAACCCAAATACAACTGTTAGCATTTTGGTATAATTGTTGTAGGTTTTTCCTAGGTATGCATTATGATTTGCAAAATTACGATCATACTCCACAATTTGGTATCAAACTAAACATTTGTCTAACTTATTTAACAATTTTTCCAATCATTTTAATTAACAGATTATATTCCAAGAGTAGACATGTCATAGTTTACATAATGAGCCCTCAAACCATGAAACACTGGTGGTTCTTTGCAGCTTTGGGAGCAAATCATGGTTTTGTTTTTGTTTTTGTTTTTTTAATGTTCAGTTAGCCACTAGATTATACATCACTGGTTTCTGATGTAGTGTTCAGTGATTCATTAGTCGCACCTAACACCCAGTGCTCATCTTGAGTGTAACATGCTGCCTTCCCAAATACGTACTGTCACCACGGAAAGCTTCAAATAGACAATACCAATCAACAGATGATTAAAAAAAATATGTATGATGAAAATATTTTGAAAATGCCACCATCCCTGAGCTCTTAGGCCTAGAAGCAAATAAGTCCGATGAATACTATTAATGAAGGGTCGTCCCAAAATAACAAGTTCAAAGAGGCTACACTTCTGAGACCCCAGACAGCATGTGTTGTGAATGGTTCAGTGCCCTTACTTTCAGTTTCCTAGGAATGCCAACAAAAGAAGTTATCCTCACTAAAATCTAGATTTGGAAGAACGGAAATTCTTTGAAAAGAAAACAAGTCCTATCCGTTTTATGTGTCAGAGCAGTCAGAACTTACAAAAATAAGGCCAACATGCTCACCCAGGACTGTGTCATGTTTCATAGTTAATTTCCTATTCAAAATGCCATGTGCCCATTTTTCTCAGGTCAAGTGACTGAGCAGCAGCAGTGCAGCTCTGGGTTTTTGGCAAATAACCCTATGACATAAAAGAGTCAGCAATATTGAATCCTGTGTAAGCTGACCGAATTTATAAAGTATAAAGCATGCCTGTCAGAAAAATCTCTTATGGGCGCCTGGGTGGCTCAGTGGGTTAAAGAATCTGCCTTTGGCTCTGGTCATGATCTCAGGGTCCTGGGATCAAGTCCCACATCTGGCTCTCTGCTCAGCAGGGAGTCTGCTCCCCGCACCCCCCTGCCCCCACCTGCCTCTCTGCCTACTTGTGACCTGTGTCTGTCAAATAAATAAATAAAATCTTTCAAAAAAAAAAAAGAAAGAAAGAAAAATCTCTTACCTTTGGAGGAAAGTAATATCCAAAATGCCTGTGTGCCTCTGTGTCTGTTTTGAAAATTTTATTAGAATCCATGCTGCCAGTGTGATGTGGAAACGGTATACTTAAACGCCGGGAAGCATCTATCTGCTCCCCAGATAGAACACTAAAGATTCCTGCTGATCAGGGAGAATGGAGTAAAAATGGGGACAAATGGGGAATTCATTCCTACGGAGATGGAACTGTGCCACTTAATGACAACTTGACTATAGTCCACGCGAGATAACCTATCACCCTATCCACAGTGCCTGTTTAAAACCCATATCTTTTTCTTCATATCCCCAGCTCTCTGTACCGCACATTTGATGGTGAGTTGTACTTCATCAGACTCTAATGATATCCTTTTCCTCTCCAACGTTTAATGAATCCTGCACTTCGGACTTCCCTCTTCTCTTAAAAGTTAACATGTTTACTCATGGGAATGTCAAATGGAATGTCCAAATATAACCACTTTGGAAAAATAATTTGGTATTATCCAGTAAAATTGAAGATGCACATACTCTAAGACTCCAAAATTCTTCTCTTAGGCACCTGTCCTAAGAGTTTGTTTGCAGGAGGATGTACATACAAGAATGTTCACAGCAGCACTGTTTAAAATGGCACAACACTGGAAATGACCCAAATGCCCATCGAGAGGAGACTGGATAAATAAAATGTGGTATGTTCCCGCAATATAAGACCATATAGCAATGGAGATAAGTGAATTTCATGTTTGTCATTTCATGCATCAACAGGGATGAATCTTAAATGACTGATTAAAAAAAAAAGCAAATGGTACAATACTACATGTCTATATATCCATATCTATATATGCCCAGGGCAAACAAAACTTAATAATAGATTACATAGAAAAGCCGTAGGGAAACATACTTAAACAGATAAGCCAGGAAATAACAAACACAAAATTATTCAGCAGTGGTACCAGGAGAGAGGAATATGGCCAGGATGGAACACATAAGGATTCCCAAAGTAATGGTGATATTCTAGTTCTTATGTTGCAGGATGGGTACAGGGGGTTGTATTTCTTACCCTCTTTTTCCCTCCACTCCCTTCTCTGTGTATGTATATCTGTAATATATGTATATAACTGATGCATATGCATATCTCTTTGTAGGAATATAAATATAATAACACATAATAACAAATATATTATAGAATATTATATATATATAATTACATCAATATAATATATAGTAATAAATATAAATACATTATCTACACACACACATACACACACACACACACACACACACACACACCTTTGTAGACATCCTCATGATCATCATCATTTTCCTTTTCACTCCTCACCCTGGACCTGCCTCCCTCAGCCCCTCCTTCCAGGCATTCTGACCCAGGTGGAGTCCTCAGCTCAGACCTTTGTCTTAGACTTGAGTGCTTGCTCTGTCCAACTCCCTCCTATAAACATGATAACCACTGAAGACCCAACATGACGGCCTTTATTCTCTGTACAGATTCATGCGGAACATTCACCGTTGACGGGAAGGTAAACCTCGTGGTGAGCTCTCATTCAGAAGGTGGTACCAACTGCATTGCAAGGGAACCTGAAATGCCACTCAGAGTGCAATGACTGTTTGCTAAATTATACCAAGTTGCTGCAGGCAACAATATTGGCCTTGATCTCCCAACCTGACCCAACCACAGGGTGTCCTGTGCTCCTGAGAAGCTTGTCAAGTTTGCTCCATTGCATTACTGCTGCCTGGCCTGATTTCTCAAACCACCTTTTCTTTCTTCCTGCAAAATAATCTTAATTCCACTCATCTCCCAGACACCCAGGCTCCTGACCTTACCATAATTCTTCATCTTTTTTTTTTTTTTAAGATTTTTACTTATTCATTTGAGAGCAATAGCGAGAGAGAGCACAAGTGGGGACAAGAGGGAGAAGCAGGCTTCCCACTGAGCAAGAAGCCTGACATGGGGCTCAATCCCAGAACTCTGGGATCACGACCTCGGCTGAAAGGAGAGGTTTAACCGACTGAGCCACCCAGGCACCCCAATTCTTCATCTTTCTACCTCTTTTAAGGGTAAGCTCTGAGATTACTTTTCTCCTCCAACCTCAGGCTCTCTCAGGAGTCCCTGATCATGGTACCACAGCCGTCGTTTAGACAAAATAAGAATTCTTATTAAATTTGTTCCATTTCAGTAATGTTTATTCTAAAAGCTTTTCTTACTTCCTACTCAAAAATTAAAAGTGATAAAAAAATTATTTCAAAACAAATGACTTTAGCAAAGTTTTTTACGTTGGGTTTTCTCTCCTGTTTGGTAGACTGCTTGTGGGGGGGAAAAATACATAAACTGTAACCACTATCCTAGAGATCTGAGTTTAGGGAATTTGATTTTCTTAAAAAAAAAAAAAAAAAAAGATCAGAGTTTGCCAGAAGTTAGGGGTGAGGGAAGGATGGACAACCAGAGCACAGAGGACTGTTAGGGCAGTGAAAATACTCTATATAATAGCATAATGGCAGATACTCGTGGTCGTACTTCGATCCAGCATACAACACCAAGAGTGGACGCTAATGTAAACTATGGATTTTGGGGGCTACTGCTGTGTCAACTTAGGTTCATCAATTTTAACAACTGTCCAACTCTGGTGAGGGTGTTGATAATGGGGGATGCTCTGCATATAGGGGGACACAGATATTTGGGAAATCTCTGTACTTTCCCCTTATTCTTGCTATCACCTGCTCTAAAAAAAAAATAAAGTCTATTAAAAAAAAAAAAAAGAAAAACTTGAAAAAAAAAAAAAAAAGAAACCAAACAAGTGCTTTTTCCCACCCTGAGACATCTTGTTCCGCTGGCCCTGAAATTGTTTCTAACGCTTTTTACTTTTTCCTTCAAAAAACATTACATGGCATCTTGTCGTTGGTGTATTTACTACCTACAAAACATGGAGGCCTAATTATATTCTCCTCTAAGCCACTGCAAAAATAGAATAATAATAAAATTACATAATTGGGTAGTGGCCAGTATTTACATTAAAAAATATAACTGAATATGAGAAAATACAGTAAATATTATGGTAACTGTCAACATTTTTTGTTCTTCCAGTTCATGGGTTAGACAGTGAGAAGCACTACGGACATTTTGCCAGCAAGTTCTCTCCCGTACCTAAAACTTCACTGTGGATCCCTGTGAGGACTTCCAAACTCTGTGAATAGGTTTTAGAAGTTATTTCATTTCAATACCTAAGGATTGTTCAAATTTGAAACCTCATTATCAAATTTACTTTTTTGCAATAAGCATCACCTTGACACACGGGTCAGGCTCTCTGGTAAAGAAAAAAAATTTTCCCCCTTATTTGATAACCGTATTAGGCAAAGTGACTGTTACTTTGTTTTTTTTTTTTTTTTTAAAGATTTTATTTATTTATTTAACAGAGAGAGATCACAAGCAGGCAGAGAGGCAGGCAGAGAGAGAGGAGGAAGCAGGCTCCCTGCTGAGCAGAGAGCCCGATGCGGGGCTCGACCCCAGGACCCCGAGATCATGACCCGAGCCGAAGGCAGCGGCCCAACCCACTGAGCCACCCAGGCGCCCCTGTTACTTTGTTTTTTAAACTACTGTTTCCTATACCACCAGTTTAGTAGGACTACTTTTCAGAATATTCTTCCAAAGATGAACAAAATCCCCCCCACACACACACAGACACACACGTTCTGTTTGTTTTAAATAACTATGGCATTAAGTCTTGATGAAAAGCAACAGAAAAATTAAAGTCATAGAAAGGAAACTCCCCCCCCGCCCATTCTTCTGGCCCAAGCATGGATCTGTCCCGGTCACACTGGGAAGTTATCCGATCGTTGGCCAGTGTTGCCCAAAGAAAGAAGAAACAAGAAACAGAAGTTGCAAACTCCGTCCTGGGGTCCTCCTGGATCATTTTCCCAGGCCCCCGCACGTCCCCTCACTCACCGCTGCTGCAACTCTGCGTCTGACTCTCCGCTTCCCCCACAGCCAACATCACACAGCTCTCGGGTGGCACAACAGGACCGAGTCAAGCCCCTGAGGCCCACACAGTCTTTCCACTACATCACGCCGCCTCGTGACTGACCCTGAAACCATCTCGCTTGGTCTTGGCGAATCTTATTTGGAAGAACTATGCAAATGAATGAATTGTTTTCCCCCCTTCTTTGGTTCACATAAATGATCCGCACAGCATCTCACTTCCTTTCACTCACTTTACATGCTGACTACACTTAGTAGTGGCACATTTCACAACTTCATGAACACCCCTACATCTTCCAAGAAGCGGCCTTATGCACCCAACAGTGAGGTCGGCTCTTCAGAGACCACAGGCAATCTGCAAAGGAGGATGTCTTTAGTAATGGTGAACCCTAGAAGCAACGATTGGGGCTCCTCATCTGAATGCAGGCTTCTAGTCTCACCTTCAAAATCCCCTATGGCTAACACCCACAAGTGTGCTACAGGATGTGGGGCTCAGGACTGAAACCCATGGACATCAGTGAGAACAACCGGGGGGACCTCCGCCCTCACAGCGATGCTCCTAACTCTCCCTTCCTGGGGCACTGCCCTCATCTCAGGGCATTTTCACGGGACTATCAGAGTGGTATGTTACAGACACAGAGCGCCCGGCCTCAGCAAAGCATCTGTCGCTCGAAGCATAGCTGCTCGAGACGGAAGGGCCTGGGCTAGGTGACAATTCAGTCTGAAGGCCCCAGAGGTGATGAGCAACCATACCCAGCGGTGCTCACATCGCCAAGGAGCAACACTGACCTGGAGGGAGGGCCCTGCACAGCGGGGCTTTGTAGGTTCATCCCTGGTAAGGTTTTCATCAAGATGTGCTTAGGGATGTCACAAATAATTCACAACTGAGGGGACAGTCAATCAATTAGAGGAAAGAATAGAGATTTTAAAACATTTCAGCCAGCTGCAATGACTGATGGAACAGACCAAAAAAGAACCCAAGGAGTTCACAAAAATAGAACCCTGCCTTAAATGGTAAGAAAAAAAACCAATTGTGTATGTATAGGAGGGTTTCATCACCTACCTTACACCCTCTAATCTGCTCAGCTGGGACAACTCAGCCCTGTTCACGAGCTCTGCCATGTGACCTGGACCCCAGGCTCTGAATGGGTGAGGCTCCATGCCACTGACACACAGACCCACCTTAGTGTTGTGACTCTGACTTCACACCAGGACCTTCCTTTTACTCCCTGGGCTCAAGCTCCTATCTTGGGCCCTCCTGTCTTGGCAGTTGGTTCGAACTCATTATTCAGGACTCATCTCCTCATCAGCTTCTTGTCTGAGTCTGTCCCTCCCACCAGTGCTCCTCTTATCTGCCCCTTGGCTTGCTCAGCCGGACAATTCCGCTGCCAACACCTGTCCATCTAGATGGCCACCTGTGGAAGGCTTTCTCCAGTTCTGTGCCTCACCAAATTGCCCTAACTGCCTCCTGTTTACTGTCTGCGGCTGGTACCATCCCCATGAGCACATGAGCACACCCCAGCTTGCCGATGTGTCTGTTCTCTGGACCCCTGTCTGGCCTCTGTCTGGATCCCAAGCTGATCCCATCCTGCTACGGACAGAAACCCGGCTCTTCTATCTGGCAGGGCAAAAGGGGACAGGTTTAAAGCAATTCGTATTTCAAAGTCTTAAGGATGTGCACCGAACCCAAGTTCAATGTAAGGCAAAAGTGTGACACGGTGGCTAAATAGAGGTGTGACCTTGGTTCCCCTAAGTGTAGCATATAAGGATGCAGAAAACATGTACATCTCACAAGACCTAACAGTTCCAGCAGTAGAGTTCTTACCCTACACTGGGCAAGCCGTCACAGAAGTACCATTCGTGTCTGAGTGCTATGTTCTTAAGGGAACGCCTCCAGGGAGATGTGACCACAATGGCAGAATTCCTAATATTAGGTACTGTAAGAATATCTGTAAGAACAGGGCTGATGGCTGAGGAAAGGGGGATTTGCAGGGATGGGGTTCTCCAGTGCCAAAGAGCTGTCACAAGAATGATGACATGGAGACTTACATGACGAGAGGACTCTCACACAGGGTCACACACACAGGGACGCATACAGGCATACCGTGGAAGAGGTGGGCTGAAGCAGGAGGTGTTGGTCCCACCTCTGCTCCTGCCTCAGCTGACCCTGCATCCTGGCCTCAGTTTCCCCCTAAGACTGGGAGACTATGATTTTGAAGACCTCTCCCTGCTCTCAGAAACCATGATTCCTCAACCTCATATTAACCCCAATCTAAGAAAGAAGATAGACATGGTCTTGCCTGTTCTGTGACCTGGGAGACCAGATGGGTTCTTAGGTCTCCAAAGGGCTCCTTGTAGGAAAAATCAAACTCATTGGAAGTATTGCGTGAAACCAGGGGTCATAAGCTTTATGTTCCAGGAAATGAAAAATGTGGAAAAGAGAAGGTGTGGGAGGCAGAAAAATGTCCACCCCCTCCCCAAGATTTTCACTTCCTAATCCCTGCAATCTGTGCTCACACAGAATGGAATGCTAGGATCTAATGAAGTGAAGGATCTTGGGAGGAGGAGCTTATCCTGAATTATCCAGCAGGTTTTAAAAGCCATCACGGGCATCCTTACAAGAGGGATGCGCAGGAGCTCTGACAGAGACGCACAAAGGAGAGAAGAGAATCTGAAGGCGAAGGCTGAGGCTGGACTGATATGGCCACAAGTCAGAGGAGCGCCTGTACCACGAGGAGCTGGCGGGCAAGTAACAGCTTCCCCCCCTCAGCCTCTGGAGGGCATGTGCTCCTGACATACTGCTGTGGGCTCTGACCTCCAAAACTGGGAGAGAAGAAATCTGTTGTTTTCTGCCGTCCAGTGTGCGGCTGCTTGCTATGGCAGCCACAGCAAATGAATACAGAGATTTTCTACTTAAACTTTTGTGTTTAAGCTCCCCCCCCGCGAAGTGGGCAGTAATAACCACAATTAGGGGAAAAGCTTGAATTTCCCCGTATTCTTAGGTCTCTTCCCCATACACACAGCAGCTCAGAGCAAGTGCAGCTCTGCTTTTGAAAGTGTTTTGGGGCAGTGACAAAAGTATCTTCTTAGCCATTCTTTACACATATTTTACTAATAATCTCTCCTTCACAGGTGATTTCAGCAGACAATAAATCCATGCAAGGCCGACGACCGAGGGATTCCAACCTCACCCCAGCAGGCCTGGCTGCAGTGGGAGAAATTATGCAGCAACTCACGGCTACAGGAGAAAGCCTGCAGAGTAGGTGGGAGCTTGTCTTGATTCTCCATTGTGACGTGGGCTGAGTTTCTCCCCACTCTCTCCTGGCAGCATCCAGCTCTCTCCTTGTAGAATGATGAATGTTACTGAGAGGAGGACAATGAGATGATCCCGAGCCCAGGAACAGGCCTCCCCGGATTCCCACTCCTACAGAATGCCATCGTGGAAAGTCACCCTCACGTGGTCACCCCAAGGGACCCCCTGGTGGGACCAGTACAAGAGAACATCCACCGTAGAGTGGAAACAGAGGGTACTCCGAGTTTGAGAGCTACTTTTGGATCTTGTGACTTCCCAGATATAAGTCCTGGGGCAAATCATTTCATTTCTGTTGGGTTTCATTTCCCTCACATGTAAAACAGGACTACTGAGTAAGATAACATGTGGCCTAGGATGGTGGTTAGCCCACAGATGTTTGTTAATGTTTGAGGAACAAATGAAGTATGTGTTCAGCATCAAAGACTAGACAATTCACCCGTAATTTTCCAACTCTTTCCTTGGATCACAACTTAGATTTTGTTCTCTGTAGCTCTTCCAATGGTCACCAACATATGCCCGAGTTTATGTCTAGGAAGAGGGAATCTTTTATTATCTTAAAAATTCAGATTGGCAGAGGACATATTTTTTCTTCTCCCACAGCACTTAGGTTTATAATGCAGAGATTTATATAAAAGAAAATTGGTCAGTTATTATGCGTGATGTCTAACAACTGTTTTCAATGCAGCACTAGAACTATTTGCTCTTCGACCTAAAGCAGAACTCCATGGAAGTTCCTCCCTCCCAAACAATCCCCTCCCACCCAAATTGTTCCCAAGTCACCAGGAAAGCAGGCTGTAGGAAGCCTGGTCTTTCCCCATGCCCAATCTCCAAGAAAATGGATCAGTCTATGTGGAGGCTGAGGCAGGGCATGGAGAATGGGAGACAAGTGGGCATCCGATAAGCCCTGGGGTTGACAGCCCTAAGCATGTGAATCACAGAAAGTCTAAGGCGCAGTCCCATCTGCACACCAGGGCTGCCTTCTCCATTCCCCACACCTACCTCGTGAGCCCTCCACTCCATTCAGGGAGTAGTGGTTTCTACAGAGGGCAGCGAGTTCTGCTTATGGGTGTTCTTCTCTCCTCCTCTTCACACCTTATGGCAATCAGCCTACACAGGGACACGCTACACCCTGACACCGTCCCCTGCCCCACACACAGACACATTCTCACTGAAGACACATCCTCATACCTTTGCACTCCCCCACAAAAGCACTGCTGACCTTCTGACTCCTGGAAAATCCTATTCCTCCTACTAAAGAAAAATCTTACATGAATTAATTGTTCTACCACTCAACCAGCTACATAGGAATCCAATATACATGCCTTAAAGCTTGGTTCTGGATGCAGTCTCAAACTTTGAACCAATTGTTTAGAATGACTTTTTTTTTCTTTCTTTTTTTTTTTTTTTTAAAGATTTTTATTTATTTATTTGTCAGAAAGAGAGAGAGAGAGAGCACAGGCAGACAGAGTGGCAGGCAGAGGCAGAGGGAGAAGCAGGCTCCCCACAGAACAAGGAGCCCAATGTGGGACTCGATCCCAGGACGCTGGGATCATGACCTGAGCCGAAGGCAGCTGCTTAACCAACTGAGCCACCTGGGTGGCTCAGTTGGT
>NW_019154142.1:4135236-4193926 GCF_002288905.1 Enhydra lutris kenyoni | reverse complement strand
TCCCAGGACGCTGGGATCATGACCTGAGCCGAAGGCAGCTGCTTAACCAACTGAGCCACCCAGGTGTCCCTTTTTTTTTTTTTTTTTTTTACAAAAACTGTCAGCTCCACATTAAGAAACTAGGATATCGTTATCACTTCTCTTGGGACTTATTAAAACAAAAGAAATTGGAAAATGGAGCAACTTCTACGTGCATTCTACATTTATGGATGAACACATTTTAAGGAATTCACTGGGAAAAAGGAAACATTCTAAAGCATTCTGTTTACTTTTCTTTTGAATGACAATTTTTATTTGGGGTGCCCTCCGTAGCTATCAAATAGACAGTAGGATCTATGGCCATATTTGTGGCCGGAAGGCAGCCATCTAAACCCTGCAAATGTAATAGCAATACAGGGATTCTGGTTCTCACTGAAACTACAAAAATGACAGGTCTCTCTCAAGGCAAGTACCAAATGCTTTCAATCATGCTAGACAAAGGCCACGCAGCATGCATGAAAATCATGGAGGATACATGGATCTCAAACCTCTCTCCTTAGCTCTTTGAAAGTCATTACAACCAAAGTAGATGTTGTTTTCACCAAACCCATTTAAATCATGATTTAAATTACCAAATAAGAGAACCCAATTTAATTAGTTTTATTTTTTAAAAAGTATATTTTTGTCCTTGTGACATAATCTGATTACATATTCTAAAATTCAGTTGAGTATGGGTTTTACTTTTAGAAGATACACTGTATATATTTAAATTAGTGATTTATGTAAACCACACTCAGAAGTGTATCCCTTAATAATTCAAGAAGATTCTGTGAAAAGACCAAAACAAAGCAGTATTAATGTTTCCCTTCTGCTCTTACTGCTCCTCCCTCTTTTATCCTTAGACTTTCTTTGCTTGCACGATTACTTAATTCTTAAGGATTATCTATTCATTTGTCTGCTTGAAACTTTGTACTTTTGAAGAGGAAGCCAAGGAGTGATTGTCTTATTGCCATATAATGCTATTAATTAGCATGGTTTCCACAGATAAAACCTATAGATGGAAAAAAGAAACATGATTGCTGGAGTACACAGTAAGATTTTTTTACCTTGCCCCTTACTTAAGGTGGCTCTCATGGACTCTCATTATCCGCTATTTTGGTCATGTGCCATTCTCTCACACCTGTAGTCAACATTTTAAGAGGGCATTCTAGAAGTCAGGTCCTAGGCTTAGCACATGAAAGGAGTCAGATCTGACAAAGCTTACAGTTCAAGAGGGAACAGATACTAGATGGCCACTGCACAAATGACTATACAACAATGGTAGCTTTGAAGAAGGGCATGGTGGCACAGTAACCCTGTGGATTGTGAGGGAGTCTCAGCGAAGACCTCTCTAGAAAGTAACATTGCTTTTTTATCACTCATAAAACTTTTTAGAAAGAAATCACACAAATATATTATCCCAAGTATTGTATCAATTTTAAGGTAGGGTATGGCATGAGAAAGAGAAGGCTCTAGACCCAGATATAATTAGAATCCTTGCTGTTACTGTGGTGCCTCAAGCAACTCATGGTAAGGGACATGGTTCCCTCACAAGATTGTTGCAATGGTCAAGTGTGACACAGAGAAAGCACTCAATATGTAGTATAAGCTCAATAAACTATAGATAATAATAATTACAGCATTTAGTTGACTTATCTTTGAGCTTTCACATGTCGAGATAAGGCTAATTTTCCATTCATAGTTCTATCTTTACAAAAATGTTCAACTGAACGAGAAAACTCAAAAAGCCATTTAGAAAAAAACACACCATGACTTCTGTGATTTTTCTTCCCTTGGGTTGGCCAGCAGGTATCATTTAATTATACAATGGAGGCACACTCTATTCTAGATTCTTCCTGGCAGATATAGAAATACAGGCGAAAAGAACAATTTATACATCTGCGCTCAACAGCTTTCTATCAGCATTAGAAAAAAAATCTGGAATTGGAGCTTTTGAATTAGAACTTTTAAAATAGTGAACTCCCCTAGGGCAGTTAAGTATTTTCCAGGTCATTAACTATGGGACCAAGAAGGTGCAGCAGGCCAGAGTCCTTTGCAGGCAGCTCAAATTCATGCAGCCCAAGAAGCATTTCCCACCACACTTTTAGCATCTCTTATTCTGAATTCCCCTCAGTACTTAAACAAACACCCAACCCACAGGACAGGGTCGGTCACAATTCCCTCATTAGACACTCCCTCCGCCAGTGCTGTACATGAGGGAACAGACAATAGACAGGGCTGCTCCTGCCAGGAGTTCCCAACCTCTGGTGGGCCTTATTAAGCATCCTTCTCACTCATGGCTAACAGTGTTTTATCCTTTTTGGTATAAGGACCAAGTAAGAAAACACGAAAAAGTGATTTGTGTTTTCAAGTTAAAAAATGAAGAATTTTACTCGATCCTGGAAGAGGGACCACATTACTGATAAGAGAAATGAGGCTTGCACAAGAGAAAAGGTTTGCTTAAGGTCTCAGAGCAAGTGAACAGCAAAGCTGAAGCAAGACTCTAATTCATTCCACTCAGGGCTTCCCACCCCATTTACTGAGCCGTCTTGTCTGCCTGGCATTGGGTTATACTGAAAACACAATGAACAGACCCGCCTCTTCCATAAACTAGACCTCCCCCTTTCAGGGTTGTCAGATTCACCTCGCACAAGGCAGGGCAAGCCCTGCAACCTGGAACAGCTCCAGGCACTTCCTAAACCATCCCAGGGTTCTGGCTATGCCGGCTCTTCCGCACTACACCATCCCGAGGTGGATCCAGGCACCCAAAGGCTCTTCTAACCTGCTGTGGGGCCAGCCTGGCCAGGAGGGCCACAGTACTGGCCCTCCCCACGCCTCCCGCCCCCATAGGGAGTATCTTTGCCAGCCTTTGGCTTCTACAGGCCAAAGCTAAGCACACCAGGATTTTAAAAAGGTTCCCCTCCAATCTAGCCCTGACTAGAGCTTGAGTCACCTTGGTTTGCATGAGCTGAAAAGGCCACGAATGAAAGTAGATCACAGTCCATTCAGCAGAAGCTAGGGGGCTACATGGGTCAAAGGTCAGGGGTTGCTCATAATTGTTCTAGAAGGAGGTTTCAGATAGTATACTTCCTCAACTTAAAGGTACAGCAACTGCATAAAGAATGGCTCTAGTTCGGGGAGAAGAACCCGTCTTACACACCAAGTTCAAAACAAGAAATAACCCCAAGTCATTCTTAGACGATGAAGTAGAGCCCCTGAGTGCTCAGCCCCTGAACTGCTGAAAAATTACCTCCAAGGCAATGTGACTGGGCTGTGGAGACCAGGGCAGAATAGGATCCCACGGGTGGCGAGTGAGACATGCTTAAGTCCAGCCTTTCATGGGAACCCAGGGCACCTGGGAGACGAGAGAAGGACAGGCAGAGAAGACTCAGCAAACGCTTGCAGAAGCAATGGATACATGGTTCCTTCACACATGCCCTCCATCAGGGAGCTTTTCTGACAGTCCAGCCTCAGTCTGAGCTTCCAGAGCCCCTTCTGCACACTTCTATCACATTCTATAATCATTGCCTGTTTACTGGTCGGTCACATTCATTTTTGTCTCAGCAGATTCCAGCATGGTGCCTAATACCCAGTGAGCATCAAAAAGTGTTCAGTGAATGAAAGAATGACCTGTGACACAGTGACTACAATTTGGAGGTACAACTAGGGCAGAGGTAAGCAGTAGTCATCTCAGAGTGGAGAAAAAACAAAAACAGAGGGACTGAAAGGACCTTCCTTAACCAGTCTGAAGACAGAGTGCTACCCACCCCTCAGCAGCCCCTGAAGGCTCATCAGCCACAGGACAGCTGTCCCATTCTATTTCTGGGGTAAGGAGACACATCGTATAGCTAAAACATATGTTTCCCATAATTATCAAAACCAAGTGTTACAACTACGAGAAGGGGGGAAATGGCAGATCTACCTAAGTGAGGGAAGAGTTTCTATTCATGTACCAACTCCATCTCCAACTCAACCTCTCTCTTAGAAACGTACAGACTCAGAGTCACGATCCCAAGTTCAAAGTGGACCAAGTCCTGGGTCCCAATGGGACACCCTTTCTAATTCACAAGGCATGTGCTCTCAGTGCAAAACTTGTCAACTTACTTTTTCCACGTCTAGATCAGCATCCTGCTTCTTCAAAAAACTGTAGAAGAAAAAAAAAATAGACATCAAAAGAGAACCGAACACTCTTTGCCTGGAAACCTCCCACAAAGTACCACCATAGAATTTCCATGTGCTGCAGACAATCAGCTTGCTCACAACTTTTTTCTCGTTAACATCATTGTTGCTAAGTCACAGTTGCCACAAACACCGGCTTGCAACTGCAAAGACCTGGCCCTGCACCATCAAAGGAGGCCAACACGAGATTTTGAGTTTCTGAAGTCAGGAAAGATAAAGATGGAGGTCTTACACACACACACACACACACACACACACACACACACACCCTCTTCTGAGTGCCTACAAATCATCCACAGTTGGGACATATTAAAAAAAAAAAAATGAGTCTTCCAAGGTCTTGTTCAACTCACCTCTTGACTTAGATCTTCCCTTAGCCCCCAACCCATATGTGCCCCACTCCCTGTCTGACTGTGGGTGGGCCTCACTGTTAAAACAGCCTTCTCAGGATGGCCCCTCTTTCCCATCAGCTGGTGTCCCCTCTCCGGGAGGTGTGCCAACCCACCAGCCTGCAACAACTCGCCCACAGAACTCGAGTCCCAGGATTACCTTAGAACCTTGTTCCAAGCCCCTGACAGAGCTGAGTGAGGATTCTGTGGCACCTGTGCCCATTTCACGTTACTCTTTAAAGTGCCAGGAGCAGACGGCAGCTTTCCAGTTTGCTCATGCGCTCTGCCTACAACCTGCCAATATTATGGTACCTCATTTGTTATATGCAATTTTAGCTATTTGAACAAAGCTTCAGTTTTAATAGTTTAAAGAGAATAAAAACGGCTGACTAGAATTATGTTGATAGTGTTAGGGAAGAAAGTAAAAGATTTGAGGAATGTGAATAAAAAAGCAGAAACGATTTTTCCTATCGTAGTAGAGACTCACACTTTTTTTTCATTATGATTCTTCGCGTCCTGGTCCGTGGTTTAACATACTGCCATCACAAATCTCTATCCCCATCCAAACCATCCCTACGCACACACAAAAGAATTTTTGCACTGTTTGAAAGGGTGCATAATTAACAGTAACATCTTTGTTTTCTTTAATCAAAGATGACTCAGAATGAAGGAAAGAAAAAAATGACCGTGGGGAAGAGAATTAGAAACTCATATATTGTCTTCTGCAGATGGGTATTCAAATCATGAACTGACTGCACACATGCAGGAGAAGCAGCATGAGGCTGGAGGGAGAGAATGTGCTAGTGAGCAGCCTAATACGGCTGGTACCTTAGCCACCCACCTCACCCCAGCTCTTTCTTGCTTTGGACACACTGTCCTGTCCTAACTGAGATGCTACCAGGCAATATATGCCTTTGCTTCTGGCGAACCCACTGGGGATGCAGACCCTGCCGAGCTAGAAAAAAATGGAATCCCCATCGTCCAAAATTTTTAACTAGCCTCCCTGTAACCAGCAAAGAGTAATTCAGTACCATGAAAACTTTTCATCAGGGGTATCCATGTGGCACAGTCAGTTAAACGACCGACTTGGTTTTGGCTCAGGTTGTGAACTCAGGGTCCTGAGTTCGAACCCCACACTGGGCTCCATGCTCAGCTCAGAGTCTGCTTAGGTTCCTCTCTCTCCCTCTCCCTCTGCTCCTCCCCGCCTCTAAAACAAATAAATAAATCTTAAAAAAACAAAAATAAATAAACAAAAACCCAACTTTTCACCAAAGGGAACATATATAAAGTGGAAGTCTGACTTCACTCGAACATTTTTTTAAAGAGGCTTAGGAAGGCGGTCATTCGGATTTACAGAATGGAATTTTCTACTTGCAAGGCATTCCTTCACCTGCCACAGAAAGCACACTTGGAAAATGACTACCCTTTCCCAAAGCAGTAAGCAAACTCAGCCTCTCTCATGTAGACAGCACAGGTTCAAGTGCACAGGATGCCCAGTTCAACAACAGGGTCTTGAAGAATGAGCTTCAGCTCTGTAGCACTTCGGCAACTCGTAGCAAAAGGAAAACTGAAAACCTGTCTGGAGCGGCTGGCTGACTAGTGCAAAAGGAATATTATCCTTCCGTGCATATATGCAGCTTCATCCAATCTCTCTTTCAGGCTTTCAAAACAGATGGAGTTAATTAACAAAGACAATACATATATGTATCATCCCGCAGCACAAAGCAGAAGGATGTCACAGCTTTCACTTCAAAGACTCCTAGCAAGCACAGCCCGAGATATTTTTTAGGCATCAGCTCCATTGTTTCAAAGAAGATCTGGTTTGGCGAAATAAAAGTGCCACAAAGTAAAATTCACAGGACAACCCTATCTAGTACGGAGAGTGGCCTCTGTTTTTAAAACCAGGCATCTCTGTCTTAACTAAAGGGTGTGTTTCTAAGAGTTGAGAACAAATTTTGTCATGAAATGTTTAAGGGGAATAGAAGTACCTTTTATTTGGGACGCCTGGGTGGCACAGTTGGTTGAACGTCCAACTCTTGGCTTTGGCTCGGGTTGTGACCACAAGGTCATGAGACTTCTTTCAGCCCTCTTCCCCTGCTCCTTCCCCATGGACCTCCCCTCATGTTCAGGTGCACCCACATACTCCCTTTCTCTCAAATAAATCTTAAAAAAAAAAAAAAAGGTATCTTTTATTTGTCTTAACTTTAAAAAATCATTCTTTAAAAATTGACCAATTATCCCATTTTATTTTTATTCTAAATCTAAATTTTTGGAATATCCAAGTTTCAAGTTTGCAAGGCTTAAGGCAAGATAGACCTCTCCTTCCCTGTGCGTGTGTTTTTGTACAGACACAGATGTGTATATGTGGTTACACAGACCCTTTCAACAGTTGACTCTATATTCAACTGTGCGCTTGTGGGCATTAGGGCATTTTCCATGCTTTTATTCTTCCTGCTGAAGTAGTGCTAATGTTTTGTTTGAGAAACATGACTGAAGTGACCCAGATTCCCCAGTGGAAAAGGCTGATCCATGAATGTTGCAAATGTGTGACTGCCTGCAGGAATGGAAGCCAGAGAACAAGGCCTTGGCCAAAAACGAGCTACTCCCAACTATTTAGATCCGATCAAATCCTCTATCTTTAGGAGAATACACAGAGACCTTTGTTCTTAGAGAGAACTCTAAAAATAAAACCGAGAAGCCTTCAACTGTGGGTTTTCTCTTGATGCAGCCATCCCCATAGCCCCACCACTCTCCTATTTCCAACCATCTGGGGCACGTCTCCCGCGGCACCCACCACAGGAACCTTACCCCAGGGCAGAGGAATAAACAGACACAGTCAGTGGGGCATCAGCCACATGTTCAGAGAATGGCAAGAGGCTTGTGGGACTACAGGGCAGAGAGGGAGTTAAGAGGATGGTGGTAGGCTGGTGGGAGAAAGGTGGGAAACTGAGGCAGAGGCCAGCTAACAAGTCAGCCAGTGGAAGGCACACTCCTGGGGTTACCAGCGTCTTTTCTACTTGCCTCTATCCCAGGAAGGGGCTGAAAAATAGATACAGCCTCCAGCATATTCCTGGCACTAGACAAAGCATCGTCACTCCAATCTCATCAACCCTGCTGGGTTCAGGACAGGGTTCCCCTAATTAGCTGTCGCTGTCGGGGCCCAGGACAAAATCACCTTTTCTCTCCGGTTTTCCTTTGGTCCCGCTTCTGTGCAGAACTAGATTTCTTCTCCTCAGTGTTCTCACAGCACTTTATACTCAGTACCTGCTTCACGGTCTCCCCTGCTCAGACGCCAGCTCGTCTGTGGCCAGGACCATGCTGAGCACAACAAGGGTTGTAGCAGCTCTGCTGACGGAGGGGTGAAGGGTGACGAGGGGCGGTGACAGAGTGACTAATGAAGAACTGCCCGGACGGGGATGAAGGAAACAAAGCTGCCCTGACTCAAGCTGCAAGTACAGGGGATGGCGGGGGTGGGGGGGTGTGAGGGGGGAGGAGATGAATCCAGGGTGTGTCCACATACCACACATAGCTTATAGAGAACCAGAAGATGACCTTTCCTTCCATTTAGTCCTGGGTCTTTAGCTATAAATAAGTGACAGAGATCCAATCTGGAGATTCCACTGTTATTTTTAATATTAGCCAGTGTTTCCTTTCTACTTAAAAAAATGTGACTGAGAAACTGAGGTTCAATACATGAGAGTCATAGTCACAACTCCCAAGCGAAGAAGGAGATGTAAGGGATATCACAAATCCAAGATTTGAATTCTGGTTCTGGTTTTTGTTTAATTATTTTAAGAAAAGGAAGATTGAGAGAGAAATGAAATACACTTTTCTCTTGCCACAGAATCTTCTCCATTTCCAATTCAACCCTTTTTACTTCTTGAAAAAGATTTAAAATATTCATCAACCTGCCAAAAAACATCTGCATGTTACTAGACACGTCTATTCACATCTGAATGGCTGCTTTCTGCTCCAACGATCATAGCTCTATTCAATCACAACTAAAGTGAGAACCTCAGAACTGTACGTGGTGTGGTGTCAATGGCAACGAGGATGAAACGGCCATCGGACAGCAACTTCCATATCAAGTATGTCAACAGGGGCACTGTTCCTTCGGTTATTAACTTAGGATCCAAGGCACAAAAAAGACCAGGCAGGGCCAGACTCTGCCACAACTCCAAAGAAAGCTGAGACATATACAGAGCGTACACAGAAGCTCCTCAATGTTCCCTGGTGAAGGGGCGGCCCCTGGCTCCCTGCCTGAAGCCTGGAACAGGCCCACTCTCTCAGTGGGCTTCCTGAGCCTTCCACAGCTGCACACAGACACGCGGCGCAGTGTTTGGGACCAGCCATGCTCAAGGTCACCACAGTCTCCTGTGTGCCCAACAACTGGGGCAGGCCCCGGAGACAGGAGCCAGCTCAGACAAGGCCCTTTGTTGTGGGGTATTCCTCATTGCCTGGTTTCCCCAGGAAAAATGTATTTTCCTTTAGCCATTCACTCTGGCCCCAGACTGGGTCATTCTCCTATGTCCTCCTCCACATACGAACCTTCTAACAAAGTTCAAGATGGCAGCAACCACAACCTCTTCTCTCATCTTACCTGTGCCCCCCACCCGGCCCCCTGCCAAAGGTGCAGTGACCCATCCACGTTCACCATGGTGAAGGGCATAGGGCCTTGGTAACAAGTCGAGACTCCTGAAGGAGTTTGAAGAAAAGGGTCTAGTCTGTGAGAGGACAGCAAAGGTGGTTGGGGATTGCCTTTGAGGATTCTAGCCTGGGAAGATGTGATGCGGCTCCGCCAATGTCCTATATCCTTTGTCCTACTACCACATTCTTATTTATTCTTATTTATGCTTATTTACCTCATTTATTTACCTCACTGAAAAGGTAATCTATGCTTCTTGTAAATCCAGAGCCCCGTTATGATATTGGAACTTTCCCCTTCTGGCTAGTTTTTCAATGCTGATGGAACTGTTACCCTCTAGCACCGCACCTCCATCCTGCATGTAACAACTCATAGCTCATGGTACTACTCTACTTCTGGTAGAGGCAAATGGGGACATACCCCAATATGAACCATGTACCTAGTGCAATTAACTGCAGGGTCTATTTCAAGTGGTAAGGTGCAAACTAGAGGCTGTATCACCTCTCACCACTGACCTTTAACTTACTCTCTAAAATACAGAATTTTGGTCCACAGTGAGGGAGGAAGCAGTTGGACCCTGCTCTATTCCTTCACTCTGCTATTTCTTTGTTCTGGACTGGGTGAGGGAAAGGGTGCAGGAGGGGTCACATACCACATAGCCCACAGGGCCAGGCAGGTAAAACAAGTGAACGAAGCAGGTGAGGTGGGGTTGGGGGAGCTGAAGGGCCCTGCCCCCACCCAGAGGACAGCTGTAGCATGGCTGAGGCAGGCTGCAGTCCTGGGAGAATGCAGGCTCGGTTTTGCCAGACCTTCCAATTCTTTTCAAAAGAAACGGAAAATCTCCATTTTTATATAAAACTGCCTGATTTTAAAATGTTAGTTTAATTTTTTTAAATGCGTCATGTGGCCTAACAAAATATAATTATTGAGGGTATAATCCAGCCCATGGACTGGTTGGCTATCTTTCTGAGTCATAAGATCTAGCCCTTGGTTTCTCTTAATATTAAATAGGAAATTGGCTGCTATCTGCCCCTTGGGTTTATTTAAGAGCACAGAGGGGATTTTTATTATCATGTAACAAAATAACCCAAGCACATTCAGATGCACAAAGCAGAGTAACACGATCCCTCGTGTCTATGCAAATGTTAGTCCTATGGGGCTTCATGTTTTGTAGAATTATTCGAAATGTATAATTACACGGTAGATTCTAAATAAACAAAAGAGGTAACTGTAATAGCTTTAGAGGATGAAGGTGTGACCAACTGGATCAAGCAGTGGGGTGGAATCCTGAGTGGAAAGGTGCAGAGACAAATCCTGTGCAGAGACAGGTGGTGTAGACAAGCCTCTCAAGACACACAGCCATAAAGGCAGCAGAGCAGTGAGGCGGCTGCTACACGAGAACACGAGGTGAAGACACCATATCTTCAAGATGGATGAAATCACAAATTTCTGTACGGTGATGGAATGAGCATCATGTCAAAGTAAACAACCCCCCACCGCCAAGTACCAAGGAAGGGAATTATGTCAGCAAAATACTAGACAGTACTAGGGGCAATAAAAATTTTATTAGTAGGAGTTAAGAAGCCAAGATCTAGTTATACAGGTTTTCCTAAACAAGAAGTCAGAAAAAAACATCTCTACTACAACACACATTGCCCCACATTTTACACTGTGCCATTTCTGTATTTGTCCTTTTTAGCCTACTTCTAACAGTCTCTCTTTGCTAAAATACATTAGTTGCCATGGAAACGATGTCATAGTGTGTAAAACCATTTACTGTCCTTGGAAAGGCATTCATGATAAAAATTGAACAGTAGCATGTTTTAGAAAGAGATCCAATAGAGAGCAGGTGTGTAAGAACACCACAAGATCTCAAAATCGCAACTTCAAAGTATTTTGCCACCACTGTCATATGTCCCAGTTCCCCCCAAGTCAACCGGAGAGGCACCTCTCCTCCTCTCATACACCAGGAGTACTTGAAACAAAATCTCTGATCTAATGTTGGTGAAAACAATAGACTCCCTGTAATGCACACTTACTCGCCTGGTGGGGTGGGGCTGGGAGGCTGCACCGTCAGAATGGTTTTTAGACATCATAACACCTCTACTAATGGGAAGGATTTAGTCCTATGACACCTTCTGCTATCGTCATGAAAGAGAGAAAAACAATATTCAGTACATAGAGATTTAGACTTGCTTTCCTTATTGCCACAGATTGGCAAGACAATCCCTCTTTTTCCTTTCATTAACTCAAAATAGACCATATTTATTCCTCTAAGGTAATTTATTAAGCAGCTCTCATGTGCTACGTTGGCAAAAAACAAACAAACAAAACAACCAGACAAGGTATGGGTCCCTTGGAGACTTAAAATCTGGTGTGGCCACTTGGGTGAGGGTGGGAGCATGAAAGGCCTCCTGGACCTTGGGGAAGGGCCGGATTTTATTCTAACAGCAATAGAAAGACCATTGAGTGGTGTTGCCCAGCCATGTGATCTCCCAAAGATTTTTTAAAAGCTCACTCAGCTGTCACGGGAAGTGGAACTGGAAGTCAACAGTGGAGGAGCACAGAGCAGTAACGTTAGCAGAACAGTCCCGACAAGAGAGGACAGGATAAAGCAGATGGAGAAATGGGATCTCTAACCAGGTGACTTTATACCTCTTGTGTGAAAGTGTTAGATTACACCTACTGCCTTGGGAGCGATTAAACATCTGCACAGACGTCTCATTTTTTTTTTTTTAAGGGTTTAATTTATTTATTTAACAGAGAGAGAGAGAGATTACAAGTAGGCAGAGCAGCAGGCAGAGAGGGGAGGAAGCAGGCTCCCTGCCGAGCAGAGAGCCCAATGTGGGGCTCGATCCCAGGACCCTGAGATCATGACCTGAGCTGAAGGCAGAGGCTTTAACCCACTGAGCCACCCAGGTGCCCCGACGTCTCATTTTTTTAGACCAAGTATTAATAGCTGCATCAAAATGATGCAAGGTTGAATTTGCATCATTCAGTCAAGATTGAATTTGGTGAACTCCACTTTGCCTTTCTGACTTCTGCCATAGTCTTGCCTGCTGCTGGGTGAGATGACCCATGATGAAGAGAGTTTTCGTCCTAATGTGATTAAGTCTGAAAGGTGACCAATAACGAGCCGCCTCTTTGCTGTCCTTCTACAACGCTGGCCTAAGCAAACACCTCCCTTTCAAGGAAAACATGCAGGATGCTTATAAAATAAAGAATACTTGGACACAAGCGGCTAAGGGCAGCTAACTCCTCCTGGTCTCAGTGGGTGGAGCCCCCACCAGACACTGGATGTGATGACGGGTTGTGCTGTGGCCAGAGTTGCGCAAGACACCTGTCAGAGAGCCGATGGGAAACAGAAAATCACAGGTTAGGTGTACATGAAATATTTTCGGGAAATGATCCTTCTCAAGAATGGTCTAAACGCTTGCGTTACAGTGTTTTTGTCATTTACTGATGGCTATCTATTTCACTTTGCAATACTCCTTTCAGCAGTAATGAGATAAAAATGAAAAACGAGTGAAAAGTGAAGCACTAAATTTTAATTTTTCAAGAAAGCTGATGATGAAATGTTAACTCACACAAAATGTTTGTTGAGGTTTGCTCTCCACCATGGGAGCCCCAGTGACACCCTTCACGACACGAATCACAGCCACAGATCTGCAGAAATCAGCAACTACTTCAAATGGGAACTATTACTGTAACGAGGCTGTGTCCGGGGACAATTTAACATGTGCAGCTAAGGAAGACTCACTAACATAGCACTTGAGGAAGCATGACCTTTCTTTGAGGTCAAAAGATTGCCAGGAGATCACCAGCATTGGGCTCGCTGCTCAGTGGGAAGTCTGCTTCTCCCCCTCCGTCTGCTTCTCCCCCTCCCTCTGCTGCTCCCCTTGCTTGTGCTCGCTCTCATTCCTGTGCTCCCGCTTTCTCTCAAGTAAATAGAAAAAATTAAAAAAAAAAAAAAAAGATTGCTCTTCTGACTTGATTCTGCTTATTTCTGAGTTTGGATTTTCTGGGCATATGTGAAAAGTAAAGCAATAGCTTTCAATGTGTTGGCTTCATTAGCAGAAGAAAAAAAATTAACAGTTAAATGATTCCAGTTTTATGTTAGTATTATCAGGTGTTTTATGCGGAAAAGTCAATTAATTCCAATAGAGGTTTGATTTTTTTTTTTCCCCATCTATTTCCTGGGCTCAAACAAAGCTTGTGAAGTTCATTCGGTCAGTGGTGAAACATCTGTTATCGTGAATGCTACTGTAAATTGTAAAAAGTTTAACACGAGAGACGAAATTGTTTTTGTAGTGAAATACAAATACAAATTTTATGATGCTAAAAACAACTGTCCTTACTAAATCAAGAAATCTATGGAGCAGAGGAAGTCACTTGGAATTGTGGATGCATAATTCATAACTGCCAATTCAAACAAGGGGGCTATATCCTACCAAATGCAAAAGAAACTATAGATAGAGATATAGATGTAGAAATTGACAAGTAGGAAAACTAAAGTACAAAAATATTACAAACACATCAGCACCATAATAGGTGCCTTCTATTTTGCCACCTGTCATCAGCAACCAAGTTTTAGAAATGTATGAGAAACGACTCTCTACATCAACCTAGTTGTTTCGTAATGGTATGATAGATGAATCCTGTAAAGTTTGGGTGCGTTCTGTTCCAAAACAGTTGGAAATCTTTCATCAAAGCAGTAAGCGAAGCGCCAAAACACTTCAGCTTTTAAAGCCTTTAGCCAATTGCAGTTCTTAAAAACAAGGCTTGCTAAAAGGAAGATGCTGAAAGTTATCCCGACAAAGCCAAGGAGGAACTAAACTCAGTGTCCAAGATTTAATTCTGAAATTATCTTAGGATGTTTTGAAGGAACTAGACTTGAGGTGATCTTTTGATGGCACTCCTAATTTTAACTGGATATACCGATATGATGAACCAGAATACAGCGAAGTAATGAAGATCTATGATTTGTGTCACCTAAATGTGATAAGCCATTCAAAAGGATCACAGTGGATTTTGTTTTCATGAATTTAATAAAAAATGTTTATTTTTTTAAAGACTTATTTATTTGAGAAAGAGAAAGTGTGTGAGTGTAAGCAGGGGGAGGGGCAGAGGGAGGGGGAGAGGATCTCAAGCAGACACCCTGCTGAGTGCAGAGCCCATCGGGGCTCCACCTCACGACCCTGAGATCAGGACCCAAGCCAAAATCAAGAGTCAGACACTCAACCAACTGAGCCACCCAGGAGCCCCTGTAAAAATATTAATGATAAAAACCTGAATGGGGGTAAAATTGGGATGAAAATATTTGGGTTAAAATATTAACACACTTCTAGGTGAAAAAAATTAGTCTGAGAAAAGCCTCCATTTAGCAGAATTTGCTCTGAGCTTATTTGCATCTGTAGAAGGAGCTATTTTCTCAGTGAAAAATATTTCACATTTTCATAAATGCCAACTGAAGATTGTGACAATTTCAAATATTGACTATAAGACACAACCTTGAAGGAAACTGCAGGCAAACCTTTGAGAAAACTTAAAACACTTCATTCTTCATAAAAAATATGTGACATGGGTATTAGAGACATATGGCTAAAACCTGACTAGAGTGAATATACACCCCCAAATAATTACGGTCTTTTGCTCTTTCAAATGCTTAATCAGTATAAAAAGGTTCGTTTTTTTCTCTAATGTATATGGACGCCTCTTTAATTTTTAGAAATTTTATTTTTGAAATTTTGAATAGAACCATTTCCAAGGTCCAAAATATTATTGAAATGATGTCAGTTAATAAATCAACTTTTTAAAATTCTGTAATATGATTTCAGTGACTCCACTCAATACTGTTAGGATCCCATATCTCTCTCTTGGCTCCCACTGAGAGATGTGGGAAAATATGAGATGCATTTATGTTTTGAGATGATACACTCAAAGCATCAAATTTTCTAGTAGAAAAATACATAAACAGTGTCCTAACCACACCACCAACCTTTTTTTTTTTTAAGATTTTTATTTATTTATTTGACAGAGATCACAAGTAGGCAGAGAGATAGGCGGGGGCGGGGGGCGGGGTGGGCCGGAGCAGAGACCCCGATGCAGGGCTCGATCCCAGGACCCTGGGATCATGACCTGAGCCAAAGGCAGAGGCTTAACCCACTGAGCCACCCAGGCGCCCAAACCTACGCTTTTTAAAGCAAGACAAAAAACAAAAAGACTAAAGATTTCCCTTCCCAAATCATTAGGCATTTCAAAAAACAGCAGGTTTTAAGACATCTTCTTCAATGCAGCATCCTTGTATGAATGTCAAAGAGAGATGAAATGAAATTGAAAAGAGCTAACTGGTTTGTTGCCCCCTCTCTCATTTAGTGTTCTGGTACCTCCTTATGAATTACACTTGAGAAATGAATCCCTTCATCAACTCATTCTTTATTTAGCGCATGAGGACTGAAGAACAATGAAGAGCTTCTCCCCTTACAGACTATAACCTCTAGGACTCACCCCGATACCTTTAAAATATACAACTGAAGGATCACACCCAGTAAAAATTCTTTTCTAGTCTCCAGCATCACAGTAAACTCATTAAAGGAAAGGCCTGAAATTCTAATACTTTCCACTGACCTGAGGCTCCATGGCAACTGAAGTCTTTCCTTCCAGGGCACGTGGAAGGAAGCTAAACAATGGGAAGCCTCAAATCCCCACTTCACGGTGGAAGATCTGGTACACGGCTCTGCTCCTGCACAGGGCAGATCTCCGCACTTCTTGCTCAAAAGGAACTTAGTACAGGCATGTTAAGGCATGACTTACTCGGAAGAACAAGCGTACTCTAAGAATATAAGCAAGTGACTATGCCGCCATCATTGTTATCATCATCATCAAGAGAAAATACAGCTCAGACACTGTGGCAGGGTTGAAGTTTATGCCTAATACACAGCTGTAGACAAAAATGTTACTTCAGGGGCACCTGGCTGGCTCAGCGGTGGAGCACGTGACTCCTGATATCACTGTCATGAGTTCAAGCCCCAAGCTGGGCAAAGAGTGAGCTTGCGTGCATAAATTTATTAATTAAGTTTTTAAGAAGATTTTATTTATTTATTTGATACAGAGAGAGAGAGAGAGAGAACACAAGCAGGGGGAGTGACAGGCAGAGGGAGAGGGAGAAGCAGGCTTCCCGCTGAGCAGGCAGCTGGACTCCGGTTCTATCCCAGGACCCCAGGACCATGACCTGAACGGAAGGTAGACACTTAACCCAATGAACCACCCAGGCGCCCAATAAATACATTTTTAAAGAATGCTACTTCATTTCTCCATAGTTGAATTCAATTTGATCATGACCATTGCATTTCTCATTATGGCAAAAAAAAACACAATCTTGCCACTTCAAGATAACTTAATCTCTTCAGATGTAAAATTTTTAGTTGCCTCAGGGCATTAGACAAGTTAAACCTAGCTCAAGCTTCTTCCCTGGGACTATATGCCTTTCCCCTGCCCTTCTCCCTGCACCCCGCCCCTCGTCTGGTTTAGACGACAGACCACCACGGGATGGGTGCGGACCCAGTCCAGGCACTGCCCTCCACACCCTCAACGCCTCCCTGGGATGTTTCTTCCTTTCTGGGATGTTTCTTCCTTTGTAGTTGGGTGTTGGCCTCGTTCTGCTGCTCTGCTGATGTGACTGGTAGATGGAACCCAACCAGTCCCCAGGAGTGAGATTGCACGGTTCCTTCTGTGCCGCCTTCATTCTGCCTCCAAGCCACTCGCACCCAGCTCCCTCTGCACCTCCACATGTGCCCCAGAGGGCCTGCAGGCCCTTGGGATCTCTCCTATGCCACATGCACGCCTTGGGCAACTGGGAGGGGACAGCACTTCAGGGCTGGTTTCTACCTAAACATGTCCCACTGCAGGGCACCCCACAGGTGGTTTCCTTCCAGGGTGCCAGGCAGGAGGCAGAGTCTTTTCCACCGTCCTGTAGGAGGGGATCTCGGCGAACCATTCACTTCTCTCTAGTCTCCTCTAATCTCTCATGGCTCCCTGCTCCATCCTAGGAAGGTACTTCCTCCTTCCTGCAGCCCCCTTCCTGCATGGCTTACTGTACAATACATGCCAGGCCTTCTGAGATCTGCCTCCTTGGAATCCACAATCATTTTTCTAACAAAGCCTGTCTCTTTTGAGTGAAGCCTGGGCTAGCTCTGGTCTCTGACACATGCTTCAAGGGCCCGTTTTGAAAGTCAAAAGCTGAACAATGTCTTCTTTGTCCTAGACCATATTCTGTCCTCCCCCTGAAGTAATGGAATCCTTAGCCTCAATGGGGGAGAATTCCAGGGCAACAAGAATTAGAAGGGAAAGTAAACTGAATACTAGTCTAAGATATTATCACCACTGAAGCAGCTCATTATAATGCAAGGTTTCAGAGATCCCAGAACACACATCCAGGATTTTTAAATATATATATATATATTTTTTTTTAAGTAAATTCTATATCCAGTATGGGACTAGAACTCACAACCCCAAGATCAAGAGAAGCACCCTCTCTCTGCTGAATGGGCCAGCCAGGCACCCTATCATTCAGGATTTTTTTTTAAAAGTGCAACATACTGACATGTCATTCTTCTAGAAGACATAGTTTATAGTCAACCCTGGAACAACATGGGTTTGAACTGTATAGGTCGACTTATACATCGATTTTTTTTATAAATACTGTATAGTACTATAAATGTATTTTCTCTTATGGTTGATTTTCTTAATATTTTCTCTAGCTTACTTTATTGTAAGAGTATGGTATGTATTATACATATAACATACGAAATATGTTAACTGCTGAAGATCAGTGAGGCTTTCACTCAACAGATAGCTACTAATAGTTACATTTTGGGTAAGTTAAAAGTTGTACATGGATTTTTCGACTGCCCAAGGGGTCAACACCCCTAACTTTTGTGTTGTTCAAGGGTCAACTGCGTACATATTTGAACCTAGGGCAAAAGAGGTCTATGGCTTTTGGTTTCTTGAAGTATTTATAACTAACGTTCTTAATTGCTATGCCGGAGATGAGTGGAGATCCATTCAACAGGAAGCCACCCTTGTTCAGCGTCATTTTAGAATGCTTCACTCCCCTCGATTTCCTTTTCCTAAGGCCTTCCTGCCTTTGGTTCCCCTTCTCCATATGTGCTATGTTCACTCCCCACATCCTTAAAACCTCAGATCCTTCCTTACTGTATCCACCATCCCAATTCCAAATTTTTCCCTACCCAGCCTGAATCCTACTCGCAGCTGATTCAATGAATATTTTCTTTAGTCTCTTAGACACCCTCTTCACTTGACTGTTGAAATCAATTCTCAACTCTAGGTCACCACAAGGTCAGATTTTCCATTCCAAAGTAACAAGTACTACCAAGCAAAAATCACAAAACTGGCCTAAAGGAAACCATTAAAAAGACCTACAAATTCCAAAGGGGCCTCACTATTTCTCTGTAATACTTTTTTTTTTTTTTTAAGATTTTATTTTTAGGGAACCTCTAAACCTAGCATGGGCTCGAATTCACAACCCCAAGACCAAAAGTCACATGCTCCACCAACCAAGCCAGCCAGGCACCCTCTCTGTAATACTTTTTATCCACTTATTAACACGTTACCCTACATTTTCATGGCTCTTTGGACTTTTTCTAGATTCTCCAAGCCCCACTTTCATATCCAAACCTTCCAACCCTGGATGATGGCTCAGTCTCCAATTTTATTAAAAAGCTTCAAGACACTCCATGTGTCAGTATCTTTATCCTTGCAGTAATAGTTAGAAATCAGACATGTAAAATACTGTGCCTTCCCCTCAGCAGGCATTCAAACTTACAAAGAACTTTCCATGTGTTCTTTCTCGTTCCAAGTTATTGCTAATTTTTATCCCTTTGAGAGCTATAGTGGGTTGAAAAGTGGCCCCCTTCCCACTATAAAACATGCCCATCTGGGATCTGTGAATGTGACCTCATAGGGAAAAAAGGTCTCTGAAGATATAATTAAGGATCTTAAGATGAGATCATCTTGGATTAGGTTGGCCCCTAAATCCAGTGACAAGTGTCCTTATAAGAGAAGGGTATGCAAAGACACTCAGAGGAGAATCTCATGTGTACTGGAGGCAGAAATTGTAGTGATGGTCTAAAAGCCAAGGGACACCAAGGACTGCCCACAGCCACCAGAAGCTAGGAAAGAGGCATGGAACAAAATCTCCCTCAGAGCCTCCAGAAACAGCCAACTCCAGTGACACCTTAATTTCAAGACTTTTGGACTCCAGAACTGTAAGAGAAATTTTTCTGTTGTTTTAAGTCATCTAGTTTGGGGTGATTTGTTGCAGCCACAGAAGACGAATACAAAGGCTCCTTCTATGCTAGTACATCATGATCTCGCCCCTGGCAACTCTTTGCTGATCCATTATCCCCTCTCTCTCCAGTCTCACCAACATCACCCTCATTAGTGGATCATGTAGGAGGTTCTGAAAGCCCAGCTGAGCATCCTGGTGGGGAGCACAGAGCAGGGCTCTTCCCACGTGGCAGTTCTGAATCACAAGGCACGAGAGCATTACTCTGGGAGTGAAGGCCAGGGTACTTCATTCCCTACAAACAGAACCTCAGTCACAGCTAGGGACAGGAGATAGGGAAGGCAGTGCAGTTTGCCTTGGGCACCCTAGATCAGGAACTCTTAACACCTTCCCACGCTGGAGCATACTTAGGCCAAGGTACAATCAAAGAATGTTTGGGGCTGCAGTTTTCCACGTGCAATCCACCTTGTATCACACTTAGGTATAAACTAAGCAGAACTTCCCTGGAACTACTGGCACCCATAGACACATGTGGCTTTGTTCATTATACTGTAGTCTTTTAGGTCCTTCCCAGCCACACATCACTGGACTTCACTGAGCAATTCTTGGCCTCTTAGAGAACTACCTCCAACTCTTAGCAGTCTGAAATCAAGAATCTGTTGGACGATGACTACAGGAGAATGGGAATTATATGGGCAACCACACTTATATGAAAAGAAGGGTGTGGTATGACACACTATCTACCTATGCTTTGGACAGGATTTGGAAGTTGGCATCACCGCATTTCCACCCAAGGAGTAGAACATAAGGCAGAACCTGAAACACTGTGCAACCAAAATCTGGATTCTAAACATGACTCTGAGGATCTACCAATGCAGAGGACCTAATGTACTACGTACAAGAAGAAAAATTCAAGAAGCATCTCCTTCCAGAAGTACTGAAAACATTTGTAAGACCTCCCAGCTTGGAAGCTTAGAATCATAATCAGCAAGCTTTTAATAAATGCACAGTTCAGTGCAGTACTATATAGCACAAAGCAAATTAAAGAAGGTGGGCTTTCAGCCTTCTGGAAGCATGCTACTGAAAATGGACAACACTGACAATGCTGTGTACAAAAGTGACTGAATACGAGCAAACCAGATAAATACACGAAGTGGTAACATCACATACCAGCTCAGGAGAAAGTGCATTTTCACAAACATCGACTGTTGTGCTGTTGTGCATTTTGTTACAGAAATGACTTGAGTAATGACCCTAACCATGGAAAACATTTTATGAGGTTTATTTTTAGTTTTTCTTTTGAAGGAGATGTAGAGGCTCTCGTTGGGATATGGTGTTAGTCATTACTTTGTAGGACATTAAGTCCATGGAAATTTCCCCCCCTACTAAGGAGATTTGTCAGATCATGATACTACCAAGTGAATAAAATTAACACATGGAGAGGAAGGCACTCCCACAGCCACAGCTGGGTGTCATGTGGCTGAGGGACTCAGGTAAATGCTGCTTTGCGAGGTGCAGGAATGGGTGGACATCGACCTTCACGGGTCCTCACAGGCTTCCAGGCACCACACTGGTGGCCATTCTGCACTCATCCCACTTCCACCATCCACTACTGTAGTCTCCCAGTTCCCTCCTTGTGCTGAAACATTCTGCATTTCCCCAGGTCTTGGATGTCATTGCACCGTTGGTAAATCCCTATGGTTTTGGTGAAAATCTTACTGGTGAAAGCCTAATGGCAGAGGACAAAGGAGTAACTATTTCCCTGACCGCTCTAAATTTTAAGAAAATATTTGTGTGTGTGTGTGAGCAAGAGAGTGCGAGAGAGTGAGAGCGCGAGAGAGATTGAGAGAGCGCAAGAGCACACAACAGAGAGACAGAGAGAGAGAGAGAGAGTGAGGAGGGGTTGCTGGGGGAAGGGCAGAGGGAGAGAGAATCTCTGACAGATTCCCCTCTGAGTGCAGAGCCCAATGCAGGGCTTGATCCCACGACCCTGACATTGTGACCTGAGCCAAAATCAAGAGTTGGACGCTTAACCAACTCAGCCACCCAGGTGCACCCCCCCTTCCTTGACCACTCTAAAATTTTAACAAAAAGCTCAAGATTATGAGGAAAAGCTCTTTAAACATATATCATTCTCAAAATATAACAGTGGTTCCTGAAACAGTCTGGGACAATCATTGACCTTAAACCATGTGGATTGGTAGAGAGTGAATCCGGTGCCAACAGAAACTACAGAAGTTCAGCATCCAAGGAGATGCTAGCCTAGCCCTACAGATGGCCGGGAAACCACCCACAAATTCCAGTGCCCTGATCCAGGGCTTGTCTGAATAAACATCCACTGAGTATCCGCACTATGAATGACATTGTGCTACATGGTATAGGGGGACAAAAAGGGGAGATGGGCAGCAAAAAACACTTTTGCACACATGGGGCCAACAGTTTCTTGAGAAAACAAGACCCAAGCACATAAATTTCTTGGAGACTAGAGTCTAGCCTAAACTAAATTATTGGATGGATGACCTCGCGCAAGTCACAAAATTTCTCTGCACCTTGGAATCCTCATATGAGAATTTAACAGCATTAAGGCGTCATTTATTAGAAGACAATTGCTCACAAATGTTCAATGCAAGAGGATGAGGAGATTAGGGATTCTTCCCAGAGCTGGAATTCCAGTTGGGCCTTGAAAAATGGGTAGAATTCTGAGGGGAAAGAAGGATTAAGGGTTCCCAAAAAGGAAAACAAGGGCTGGGACACATATTTCGTATTAATGAGACAGTAGACTGACATCTGGCTAATCAAGTCTTAGTATAGTGGTGAATGAAGTGAGCCATGTATGACCAAGATGTGGAGATGGTGGAAGGCACTGAGTGCCAGTCTAAGGAAGGCAGCCTTTCTCCTATTCACTGGGTTGTTAGTAAAGGAACGAGGCAAGAGAACCAGTGTCTACACCAGCCAGCACATCCATTTCGCAGAGAGCCTGATGCAGGGCTGGATCCCAGGACCCTGGGATCATGACCTGAGCCAAAGGCAGAGGCTTTAACCCAATGGGCCACCCAGGCGCCCCTGGGCAAAGGTATATATAAAGGACAGCCACATGATTGACATTTTCAAGTAAGAGACGATGACAGAAGATAGAGAATGACAGAATGTTAGTGTTCACTGATAACTCCGCTGTTACATCTGAAAACAATGAGGTGCTCTGTTTCTATTTATAGGTTAGACAATTAACTCCACAATGAAAGGTGAAAGCCTCCAAACTCTGAGAGCAAATAAGAGAAAGCTTTAGAGAAATCAGCGCTTTTCAAGTATCTTTGTGTGCATGTGCCTAGTTACAGGCAACATATCACACAGTTCTGGAATAAAATGAAAATTGAAATGAAAACCAAATTTTACAAATGACAATATTTGAAACCATTATTGCTTTTAAATAGATATGACAATGTGTGGAAATGAAGAAACTTGTCAGTGTTTATTTGCCTTTTCAGTAGAATTTAAATTGGAGTGGGGGGAGGATCTCATAGAAATACAGATTCAGTAAGTTTTTCTGAGTATTAAAAGAAGAAAGGATTGGGAAAAGTGCCCTGGGCTTTGTTGTGGGAAAGGCGATCTGGCTCATTTTTAATTTTCCATTAAAGCCCTACTTTTTGGTATAAAGCAGATGGAATCCTTATACAACTCCATGAAAAGCCTACTATTTTTGGGAACCTCAAAGATGGAAGCTCTGAAAAAAAATGAAAGTGTTTAAATTCATCAGATAAAATCCCACCAGCACATTCAAAAGGAGCAGGTACTTAGAAATCTTAAAAATACAAAGCAAGTGGTCTTCCTGTGATTGATTTCTGATCCCCAGCCCCCCCCGGGGGGGTGGCTTGCTCTGGCTGATTGATGATTTTCTACCACTTCACGGCCTGCTCTCATCAATGTGGCCGAGACTCACTATGCTTGCTTCATTCCTTGTCTTTCAGAAGCTAGCTACCTTCCTGATGGTTCATTCCCCACTGCCATTCGCTTATCCAGAAGAGATTTCAGCATTCAACCCCGCCTATCCCAGACCACTGAGTCAGAAGAGGGCCTGGGAATATACACTCTAGAAGATCCTCAGAGATATTTGTGTAATCATGGCCCTAAAGCTCTCTCCTTATAATTATTATTATGAGCTAAGACCTAGTTCAAATTTTCTGTTATTGTCCTGCCAGTGTGGATGGAAGAACAAGAGGGTGGATGTGCACCGGGCTCGGAGGTAATATTATGCACTGTCTCCATCCTTACAGTTTACAATCTCATTTGAGAGATGGAACAAACTTAGTGTTAGGAGCACAGATTCTGGAGTCGGACTGACCGCCTGGGTTCATCTTCCAGCTCTGCTGGGGACTAGCCATGTGAGCCTGACTAAATTACCTCCTATGCATCAGCTTCCCCCTCTGTTAAATGGGAATAATAATGATAGCACATCATGGAATAATGCTGGGTGTGGTGCTGGCCAATCAACCACGAGTAGGATATAGTCCCTGACATCCAAAGAGCTCACAAGTCAGCGAAAAAGACCAGTATCCACCCATTCTCTCACCCAGCTGGTGTTTTGCTTTCTAAGTCAGACTGTGATGAGGTGGTAACCAAGCGCCATGCAGGCCCAGAGAGAGGACCAAAGACAGGGCTTCCAGAAGGTAGTCTTGAATGGAGCAATGAAGGAGTGAGGTTTCCACTAGGGGGTAAATGTGTCTTTACAGCCTCCAACACTTAACACTGAAGCAACTGCAAGGCAAAGGCAAAGACCTTAGAAAGCAGGCAGGGAACGAGGAACAACAGTTCTGGAGCAAAAGCAGGCATGAGCTTAGGAGCCAGACAGGCCTGGCTTCTCTAGTAATTAGCTGTGTGACAACACACAATTTACTTTACCTTTCTGAGCCTCAGTCTTCCCATTTGATCAATGGGGATAATAACACCTGCCTCACAGAGTTGTTACAATTAAGTAAATTACTGTATGTAAAGAACTTAACAAGGCCTCTGGGGTGCAATAAAAGTGGTAGGTATTATTATTTTTATGGTATATTTGGGGAGGGGTGAGTAGCTGTGGTGTGCTACATGCTTTTTTGCATTATCACAAGGCCAGAAATAAGTAGTCCTCAGAAAAAGCCTTATGAGTTAAAATAAGAAATGAGCTAAGACCTTCCCATACTGTATATTTTTCTCCCCTAAATTCATAGTTAATAGATGTTCAATCCATATTTGCCCAAACCAACAGGGTGCTGCTTGAGATCACAGGTCTACAAGGGCAGAAGTATGTGATGATCTCCACTTCCTAAAAACACCCAGGAAGGACCCAAGTCAGCTTCACATCGGAAGTGAGGCCTCCCACAGGTCATCCTAGAAGTGCTGAGACGAATGGGAAAATGCTCACATCCAAACATTACGACAACTCAGAGCCTTACGAATGTTGTTAAAGTTTCATGAGTCAGTAAGCATTATCTTTTCTTCCCACGTTTTTATTAGACCATAAATCCAGTTCAATTTATATCCTTCTAGGATTACTGTGTTCTAATCAAGTCCAGAGTGCCACTTACGCCCAGGCTGTCTGTCCTGCATGTCACCCAAGTCCATTTGGGTAATACTCTTTGGGCTACTCATGTGTTTTAGCAGCTAAAAATTAGATTTGCTCAACTAGAAACACTGGGGGGAAAAAAGAAAAGGCATTTCTCTGAATAATCCAACTCACCCTTTTCTCAGAGGAACCAAGTGTCTGAGAGTCATAACTCAGGTTTTCTCCCTCTGCTCTGTAGTCTCTACCTTCAGGAAGTATGAGGACATTCAAAGTCAAACTCAAGGGATTTACATTGTATATAGGTTAAAATTCTGGTTATCTGACTAAAACCAAGAAACCCTTTCACAGGGCTCATTTCAAAGTGCTTTTATGTTTTTCTATCCTCAAGAATAAAAACAGCTCTGCATTTCTTAAGAAAACTTGCTAAATATCCTGTTTTCAATCATACTATATAAACTTTCCCATCTTTCCAGTAATTCTTGACCCGGACCTGACAATACCCAAATTGCTTTCTAAAATATTCAAAATTTCCTTTTATGAAGACAATATATCTTTCCCTTCCCTAAGGGATATATATGCTGTATGTATACATGTTACACGTGTATGTACACGAGCGCATGCAAACACACACGAAACAGCAGCAGCAAACTCACAGATTTTCCCATGTGTGGGGCCTATTCTGAGTGCTCTACATTTAGTACCTCACTGATTCCTCACAGCAAAGCTCTGAGGTAGGAAATATCACCTCCAGTTTAAAGGTGAAAAAAGGAGGCACAGAGAGTTTAGGTAACTTAGCCCAGGTCACACTGCTGGAGGGGGAACCAGGACAACACCCGAGTCCATGCTCTTGACCCATCCCTCACCTGGGCCGAGAGGCTTGACACTGGCTTTACATGGTGATTCCGCCACCTTGGACAAGTCACTTGGCCTCTCTGGGCCTCATTTTTCGTCATAAGTAAAACAGACATGTTGGAGTACATGATCTCCAGTCCCTATGGTTCTATGTTCTGCGGTTCTGATACAGGTTTCTACCTTGGTCTGCGAGCGGCAGAGTTTTAGACGTCCACTCCTTAATCCCTTGATGCTGCTCTGGCCAGATTCTGAGACCTTTGGTGCTAAATCAAACTACACTTTCCATTCTTAACTTTGCTTAATCTCTGGGGCATAACCCATCCCTCCTGGGGATCAGGAACACCTCTCTTCCTTGGGCCTGCTCAACACTCTGGCTGTACCTGTCCCATTCAGGGCCTGGCTCCTCTTCCTCCTTCATTCTTGGGCTCTCCCTCAGCCCTGCCTACAAACGTCCTGAGTGAGACTGCCCACATCCATTGTTACAAGTAGTCTCTGATTTGCTACTAATAGGCTTATATTTAAGTCCCAGTCTTCACTCCAGACCCATCTATTCAACTGCCTTCAACACACATTGATCTGAAAGCCCAAACTCCCTGATAAAATCATCATTGTATCCCCTGCCCTATCCTGTCTTACTGTATTACCTATCTGCATGTGTCTCTCCACCTAATTTCTCAGGAACCCTCCTCTGCACCCCCCCCATATCTGTCTCACCCCCTCTTATTCTTTTTTGTTCCATTCCTTCCATGTGCACCTTCGTCTATTGCTCATCTGAGTTTCCATAACTACCTTCCCTGCATCGGTCCTGACTGCCTCTGGGCAGTAGCCTACACAGTGGCCAGATGCTCTCTTATAAAATACATATTGTATCAGAGCATCATTTCCACACTTGAACAACACAGGGGTTAGGGGTGCTGAACCCCATGTAGTCTAAAATCCATGTATAATTTTTGACTCTCCCGAATCTGACTACTAACAGCCTACTGTTGAGGGTGCTGATAACATAAAGAGTTACTTAACACATACATTTTTTTTTTTTAAGATTTTATTTATTTGCCAGAGAGAGAGAGAGAGAGAGAGAGAGAGAGTAAGCGAGTACACACAAGCAGGCAGAGAGGCAGTCAGAGGCAGCGAGAGAAGCAGGTTCCCTGCCGAGCAAGGAGCCCGATGCGGGACTCGATCCCAGGACCCTGCGATCGTGACCTGAGCCGAAGGCAGTGGCTTAACCCACTGAGCCACCCAGGTGTCCCTAATTAACACATATTTTGTATGTCATATCATATACTACATTCTTACAGTAAAGCAAGCTGGAGAAAAAAGGTTAAGAAAATCATTAGGAAAATACATTTCCAATACTGTACTGTATTTATCAAAGAAATGCATGTAAGTGGACTACACAGCTCAAACCCATGTTGTTCAAGGGTCAACTGTAGGTACAAGAACATTCTCAATTCCTCCTCTAACCCCATCTTCTTCCTCTGTCCATCTCTCCACAACCCCCACCTACTCTGAACTGCTTGCAATTTCCCAGGAGGTCTGTGCATTTGCCTTCTGGGCTGCTCCTTCTGGGGCAATGGCCTTCCGACAACACTCTGTTAGCTGACTCCTACTCCTCATCTCAAAGACACCTCCTCCGATCTTTCCTGCCTGGCTACCCCACTTTCCCACCTCTTTGCAGAGATTCTGCTCCCTTCTGTATGTTCTCTTGCTCTTGTGAGGACCCTAGAATCACAGTGGTCAGAGACTTCCTTTATCCAGGTAAGTTCCTTCAGGCAGGATCACACCTCTGCACCTGAAGCATCTAGTGCAAGGTCTGGCATGATGGATACAACGAAAGAATGCTCCTGGTAGAGTAAATACATAGGACAATTCACAAACACAGATCTGTCTGTGGCCCACAGAAGGATCCAGCCTAAAATAGAAATCACACAGAGTAGAAGTACTTCCACTGTCAACCTGCCTTGCTTTCCCATTTTTAACTTTATTTAATATGAAGTTGTTTCACAACAACTAGAAGTATCAATTTCCAAAGCATTTAGTCATTCCCCCTTTATGGAGTATTTTAATTAATATCATTATATCCATATATAGTATTTTGCATATTGTCTAATGGCTAAGAGCAAGGGTTCTAAAACCAAACTAATGGGCCCGAATTGTGACTCTACCACCTGATAACTATATGATCTTAATTAGTTACTTAACCTCCCCGCTTCAACTTCCCATGGGTAAAATGGGGATAACCAAACCCACTTCATATCGTTTTTGTCAAGACTAGAACTTCAACACTGTTTGGCACATAGTAAACGCTCAATAAAAGTTAGCTATTATTTATTTATTTATTTTTATCTCCTCTAGCGGACTGTGAGCCCCTGAAGAGCAAGGACAGCAGAAGCATTCATTTTCATGACCTTATCTCCCAGTGCCTTGCACAGAATCACACACTTGGCTAATGTTTGCAGATCAGATGAATAAAATGAACTGTTTATAGAAAAATATGTGGATTATTAAGTACAATGAATAGTATAGAATGCATTGCTCCAACAGTTTGGAGGCCTGTGGAAAACAGAGACTATCCAGAACACTAGCAGTTTGCCCTGCTCCTAGAGGTCTGGAAGCTCACTTGCTTTCCATGGAATATGCAGGGTAGGGTTCATGGCCCCCAAGTCAGGGCAGCTGTGTGGTGAAGGGGACCCAAGCAGGACGGGCCTGCCATCCCATTAGCATGGCCCCCCAGGCAAGAAATTTCTCCTCCGCAGTTTGCTTACTCTCCCCTTTCAATTAAGACAAGGTAGAACTGTGATCTCTAAGGACCCTCCTAGCCACTTTGGGAGTCTTTAAATCAGCAAATAAAAAAATTGGGCCAAGAAAGATGCTCCTGGAGTAAAAGAACCATTTCAAAGTCAACACTGGAGGTCTAAGATCACTGTATTAAAAGTAATCACTGAGTGGAAACTAGCTATTTGAATGGACAAAAAGCAAAAGTTTTTGAAACACGTTTAAAATAAAAAGATCTGAACCCATGGAATCAAAAGAATAAAGCAATGATGGGTACAGGCTCCAGGTTTCCAGATATTTTAATTCTCATCAGCCTGCAAACTCCTTGAGGGAAATGACTGCACCTTGTTGAGTGGCAACATATGGCAAAGCTGCTGGCCCAAAATACATTTCTTCTTGATTTTTTTTCTTAGTCAAGTGGCTATCCTGTATTTCCCAGGCTCCCCTGCAGTTAAATGTGACCACATAACTAGCCCTCATAGAAGCACAGAAGCCCGTGCATCGAAGTGGTGGGTGTCATTTCCAGGCCAAAGCATTTAAAAAGTGGACTACTACATGAGGAATAATAAGTATCTATTGCTTTTGAGCCATTACATTTTCGCAGGCCTATTTGTTATAGCTGCTAACGTTAGCTTAATGAATCCAGGTGCCTGGCACATACCAAAGACCTAATTCACATTTAGTGAAACAAGATTAAGTAAGACCAGGTTCCTTCTCTCAATGTGCTGACCAACTAATGATGGAAGCAGAGACATGCCAAACATAATGCCTGCTGCTGAAGTCTGAAAACAAAATTGGAGGCATGGTGATTTGTTTGGAGGGGAAGATGGAGAAAGCATCAAAGACTTTTGAGCTGAGCCCTAAAGCTTAAATAGAACCCAAGCAAATCAGATGGGATTGGAGAGTTCAGACCCAGCGCAAAGCATAAAGTACAGAAGGCAGAGTGTGCATTTGTTCACATTCAACCTTATCATTAAGTCTCTTTAGCTTGGTCAACACAGTGTGAGCTTATTGTGCACGGACTTTCCTTCCTGGGTCTGGCATCAAACAAACAACGCTTTGTTTTTACAGTACGCTCATTAACCTTATTGCTTTTTTTTTTTAATATAAAAAGTTCCATGATGAATGTCCTTAGAAAGTGCAGAAGTAAATGTTTAATGAATCATAACTCTTTTCTAATAAAATTCTTGAAGAACAAACTTGAGGCAGATCTATTACAACCGTCAAGGAGCCATGCTCTTAGGAATCAATGGGTTTAAAGTAAGTTTTCACATTATCAACTAAGCATGTAACAGTCTCTGGCTTACAAAATGGAACATTAAGCCTCTTGATTTACATTAACATTTCCTCTTTAAGAGGAACACCAAACAGATGGTTCAAAGTTCTGTCAAAAGATTCTCTATATCCTTTGCTCATAGTTAAGTACCCCCAACCCCGAGATAGTTAACAAACCACTTCCTCCAAAAGTCTGTGAGTCCCTTCATCTGCAAGCACAGTACCCATGGGACCAGGACTCAGGAGAAAGAGCACAAAGGCTGGAAAGTATTGCCATCGCTTGGGTGGTGAGAGGAAGGATGTGGGGTTACCTGAAGTGGGGAAGAGACATGGTCTCTAGAGGTCTTCCAAATACCAATTTATGCTGGTTTTGATGGCCCCAGAAACTTGTTTAAATATAAGGGTAAAACACCACCACTGGGCAGACAAAATTTCATTTCAAGACTTCAGCACTTCTTAGACTTCAGAGAAGAAGTCTGGCTGCCTCACTCTTATCAAACACGAATTTAATCATCTGATTCAGAAGCAAAATTCTTCTGCCCCCCAAGGCCAATTCATCCTTCCCCAGCTTTTTAGTACCTATCCCCAAAAAAGAGGAGGTTAAAACAAGGCAGAGGAGGGCTACCCTGATAGTAAAGCAACTCTTAAGACTGCTGGAATCATTTTCCCCCTTAAAACTAAGAAATACTGCAGCTGCCAGTCAACACTACTGGGTCCATGAATACAGCGAAATGACAGCACCTGCCACCCTGCAGCATCTGGGGCCTTTTATTTTTTTGGTAAATGTGGCAGGAAAGACTCTCAGAGAGAAAATCAACTGCTTTATCTGAGAGAAAGGGAAGCCCCAATGAAGAGAAATAAGAATCATCGTGCCCATCCTTGGGTACTTTGTGCGTCTCCTCTCTGTGCACTGAAAGGGCTCTTTGTGTCACACACACACACACCCGGCGAGTCTCTGTGATTTATTAAGGGGAGGAGGGGCAAGAAGGGTGATTTTATTATCCCTCTTCTCACGGAGTCCCAGCAAATCTCCGTCTGGGCCCAACCTCGGTGGCCTCTTTCTGGCCCAGTCCCCTCTGCCTGTGGCCGCAGAGATAAGAAAGGGGAGGCGACCAAACAAAAACCAGCCATCGATCTGGGGAAGTAGAAAGGAAATCCAGCGAGCAGGGAAGGGAAGAGAAAGGAGCTTGAGGGGGCAGAAGGGGTGGGGAGGCAGAGGAAGAAGAGCGAAGGCAACAGCACGAGGGACAGGGGAAGGTTGGGTGGGTGGCGGCACAGGAAGAGTGAAGGGGAGGATGGGGGAAGTGCTAGGGAGGTGCCAGAAATAGGCAGGAGGATGCGCTGAGGAAAGCGACGACCGCAGGAGGCCAAGAGGTGGAGGAGTGGGGCAGGGGTGGGGTGGGGTGGGATGGGGTGGGGAGGGAAGCAGCACGGGGCATCAATTATTAAGTGATTACATCATCCCTGACATTAAAACAACACACACAGACCGAGTCCCCGCGGGGGGCCCCCGAAAGGAGGGCGAGGGTGGAGTCTGGGCCAGCCTCGCCCCCAGCCAATTCCCATTCTCGCCCCGCGCCGGCTCGCAGGCGAGGAAACGGGCCCCCATCCCTGCGCCACCTCAGGGCCGCACCCCGCTGAGGTGTCCTCCGGCGCGGCCGCGGGAAGACTCCGAGCGGGGGCAACTCCCCGGCAGCCCCGCGGGGCGCCCCGGAGGCGGCGGCGGCCGGGAGACTGCAGCGCGGGGCCCCGCGGCGGGGGCGGCGCAGCGCGGGGGCGCGGATGGCCGGCGTCTCCGCAGCATCCCCGCGGCCCTCTCGCGACGCATCCTCAGCCGCTTACCTGCGCGGCGCTCAGGCTCCGGAGCCCATTCACATGGTCTTCTCCCCGCCCTCCACCGGCGCGACCGAGGCGACTCCGCTGGCTCCTCGGTGGGCCCGGGAGCCGGTGGGCCTTCCGAGAGCGCCGAGGGGGCGGCGCCGGGTATCCCCGGCCCGGCGGCCCGATCCTTCCCTGGCACGATCGGCGGCCGCCGGGCGGTGCGGCGCGGGCGGCGGCTTTGTGTGCGCCCGGAGAGCTCTCGGTGCGCTGGCTGTGCGCCGCGCGCCCGGACGGAAGAGGACGCGCGGCTCGGAGGGCAGCCTGCCACTGCTTTCGCGGCCGGCCGGCGGGCGGGTCTCGGCGGCCTTTGGTCACGACGACCCCTCCTCCTCTCCCGCGGCAGCCCCCTCCCCGCCGGCTCCGCTCCTGACAGATGGCGCAACTGCAACAACGCGCCGCCGCCGCCGCGGCTGCTCGCAGCTACTCACGCTGATGCTCCGGCCCCTCTAGCCCCAGCCCTGAGTGAGGACGGGGCGGGCCGCACGCTGAGAGAGGCAGTCCCTGCTGCCCTATCAACGCATTGGTCGGGAGCTGCGGGCGGCTACCATTGGTGTCTGGCTCGGGGGCGGGGCTGAAAGGGGTGGGGCCACCGAGTGGGTTGAGCGTTACTGTGGCAGCAGGCATCCTGGCGTGCGTGCCGTGTGGGTTGTGAGAGGGGATGCGAGGTTGGAGGAGTTGTGTACGTGCTTTTAAGGGTTGTGTGGACTTGCGAGGTAGTGGGTTTGGGAGGGGGAAGAAGGGGAGAGTGTGAGCTGCAGTTTCTGCTTTGCGGAAGGTTGCAGCTGCCACTGCAGAAAGGCATCTGTCATTCCCCCCCCGCCCCCCAAACCATGGGAACCTGGCTTGGGAAAGGGCTATCTTGCTTTTCTGGTGTCTTTTCATTTGAAGGTGGGAGGATAAATTGGGAAAGTGTTAGTGGTGAAAACGTTTTTGCTGATCAAACTGAAGAGTGCAGAGCAAGGTAGAACTCCATCACAGAAACTTGGAAAAACCAGGAGAACCGTGGAAACCCACAACTAATATTAATAATAATAAAGGGAAGGAGGAAATTAAGATTCATCTGTTAGTCTCCTATTTTCGTAGACACACACATATATTTATCTTCAAGCAAAAGTCTGCAGGAAGTATTACTGAAATAGAGGGAGTGGTGGAGAGGGCAGGTGACCACTTAGGAATGTGAAATCACAGAGTAGAAATTTGTTGGTATAAATTTTCCCCAAATCATGTTTAATTGTAGTTATTGGTTGTCTTTGGTTTCTCGTGACATTTAGCCTTCTCATACTTTATTCCTTCATGGAATCTGAGCTTCTGCTCAGATTTTCCTTGTTGAAATAATAGCTGGTTTCATATACAGTCAGGAGTGCATCAGTCTTTATTTCCTATCCAGCTTTTCTATGGCAGGATGTAACTTCATAAAAAGAAACACTTTGGCTTCCTGATTTTCTTTATAGTTAATTCCTGTTTACTGAAAATTCTCCTTTAAGGCATGCTCAGATTCATTCTCCTTAGTGATTTTGGCAAGAGCCTTACCCTCCCCCCTCAGCACATCTAATGTTCTGAGAAATAGAAGTGAATTAGCGTCTGCTTCTATGCTCAAAATCTATATTACCTTTCCGGCCCACTAATTTTTTTTTAACAGTAGTTTAAAACTATCAATTGCTTTTGCTGACTTCTTTTTGTACACAGTACTTTGAAGTAAGTTGCCTGGGGGACTTAGTTGGCTCAGTCAGAAGAGCTCATGACTCTTGATTTGGGGATTGTGAGTTCAAGCCCAACACTGGGTGTAGAGATTACTAAATAAATAAATAAATAAATAAAAACTTTTTTTTTTTAAAGAAAGTGGCAACATTTATTAAAGGATCCCCATTTTATGGATAAGGAAACTGAGGACAAGAGAACTTAATAACTAAACTCAGGGTGATCGTACAGGGTAGTTACTGTGGAGTGTTGCTTCCTCCTTAAACAAAGTGATAAATGAAACCATGTTTAAATTACATGTCTGGTAATTCATTCCACAGCCCCAAGAAATGGAACCACAACAAGAACTAGAGGATTTCCATACAAGAGAAAACCAACTTCATCTAGCCAAGAATTGTTGATCTCAAGAGAAGGGACTCCTCTTCCTTAGTACTAGCCTGACATGGCTGTCCTCAATTTGAATTGGGATGGAGAGGCAATGGTCTAGAGCAATGGTTCTCAAACCTTAGCATTTTTCAGAATTACCAGAAGGGACTTGTTAAAATGCAGATTGATGTTCCCCAATCCCACAGGGTCTGATTCAGTAGGTTTGAAATGGGGCCCAAGAATCTGTACCTCTAACAGTTCCCTGGTGTTGTCAGTGCTGCTGGTCTGGGTACCACGTCTTGAGAACCGCTGGTCTAGAACCAGGCTGTCCAATGTGGCAACCACTAGCCACAGGTAGCTGTTAAGTACCTGAAATGTATTTGTGTATTTGAAATGTGGCTGGTGCAAATTAAGGTATGCTGTAAATAGAAAAGACATATTGGATTTCAAATATTTAGCATGAAAAAAAGAAATGTAAAGCATCGAATTAATTTTTATATGGATTATATGTTAAGAAGATAGTAGTCTGAATGTACTGTGCTCCCTAAAGTAGATCATTAAATTTTACTTCACATATTTGTTTTTATTTTTAAATGTAGCTACTAGAGAATATTTTTTAAAGATTTATGTATTTATTTGAGAGAGAGAGAAAGAGAGAGCACATGCAGAGAGAAGGAGAGAAAGTCTCAAGCAGACTCCCTGCAGAGTGCAGAGTATGGGGTTGGGCACAGGCCCCAGGCCAGAGGCTCAAGGCATGGGGGCCCAAGGTGGGGCTCGATCCCAGAACCCTGAGCTCGTGACCGGAGTTGAAACCAAGAATCGGACACTTAACTGACTGAGCCACCTAGGTACCCCACTACTAGAGAATTTTGAATAGTATATGTGGCTCACATGACATTTCTATCAGATAGCAGAGTTTCTGATTCCCGCTCCATAGCACACACTGTCAGCACCTTGATGAGGCAAACCACTTAGTCTTTGTGGATCTTTGTGTTCTCATACATAAAATAGGGGAGTAGTAAAACTGATCTCATACTACTTTGTGAAGACTAAATGGGCATGGAAGCAGTTTATGCATTCCTTCTTCCTTTTTAAAGATAAACGGTCCTGTACTCTCAGGAAAACCACTCTTAAGATAGGGACGTCCTTGGTATCCCACCTTGGATTCAACTTACCTTATGTGAAACCTGGAGTAGGTGGGATAAGACGACTCCTAGTTTAAGGTTTCTTCAAGAAGAGTCACTTTTTAGTATCTGACTCTAATAGCTTCTTGATCTAATTAGTGAACAAAAAGAACAGACAATGCAATTAAAATGACAGATTAACCTGCTTCATCCTGTTTTTGTAATTCTTTCCTTGCCTACCTTTTTATCTGTTGCCCTTCTTAAAAGTCATTTTAAATGGATTTGGCCTCCTCAGGAGGATTTGCTAATGGCCTGAACAAGTATATAGAGTTCTATGAGGGATTTGGATACTATTCCCCATTTTGATCTACTGTGCAGGTGTCTGCAGACACCATGATTAAAGGTCCATGGCACTGTCCCTGGCCTACCTGTGAGAAGTTGTATTGTCCTCTGCACCCCTGATTTCTTTAAATTTTCTTATGGATAGTTTGTATTATATAAATTAGAATGTAGGCATTGTTCTAGAATTTTGCTTTGATATGGCTAGTATTAGTTACTTTTAATTTTTCCCATTTTTATGTTTCTATTTCTTTACCTTAAAGTTTCCTATTTCTATCTGGGCTTTATTTTGTCTCACCTGAATTTCTTATCTTCTTGCTTTTAAAAGTAACATTTTCCTTATTTTTTATTTTGTTAGTTAAAATATTTTTTCCCCTAATGGTTACATTTAGGTTTAATCTTCTCTTAAATGTTATCTCAATAGCAACACATATGGCAAAGGTAAGAGTCCAGAATATAGAGTTCTTACAAATCAACAAGAAAATAAAGATGAACACTCTGGTTGAAAAACACCGAGCAAAAGAAATGCATCTCCAAATGGCTAGTACACATGAAAAGGGATTCAACTTCCCTTGCAACCAAAGCAATGCAAAGATAGTTTTTTTCTCCCTGCACAGTTGGCCAAAGACATAAAAGGATGTAGGGAAATAGATATGCACACCCTAATGTTAATTGGCATAGCACTTCTAGAAGACAGTTTACTACCATTTCTGAAAAGTATTTTGAAAAGTATATGCCTTTGACACAGCAATTCTGCTTCTGGGAAAGAACGTAACAAGTTTGCAAAAATATACGTGTGATGTGAGTAATTGGAACATTGTTTATAATAGTGAACAACTGAGAAAAGTCCATTGGTAAGATACTGGGAGTATAAACTATGCTATGATAGAACACTCCAAAGTCAAGAAAATAATGGTGATGGCATTTATTTTTTTTTATGTGGAGAGATTTTTAGAATAAATTAATATGTGTGTATATGTGTCTCTATATATGTATTTTTATGTAAACATATTCCATTGTTCTAAAATTATAAGTGTAAATTTTCATAAGAAAGCATGCAAGTACATACATAGAAATTTTAAGAGTGATTTTCCCCAAATTATCAAGTTATAGGTCATCATTATTTTTTATCTTTATCTTAATTTTATGAACTTTTTGTATTGGGCACCTATTATTTCACAGAGGAAACAATAAAAGTTAAACTTTTTCCTGTCTTTGATACTTTAATTTCCCCTTTTATCCTTCTTTTATTTGCCCTGCTGATTTCTGCCCCTTTGAAGGAGTCTTGCCACAAGGGTGTATCCAGGAGAACCTCCCTGCCAGGGCCAAGAGGGTTAGAGACCTTCTGGTCCCACCTGCCCACACCCACCCTTCTAGCTTCTGGTGGACCTCCTTGGCACTTGTCAGAATGATTCTCAAAAAAACTTTACTGACTGTGAGAGCAGGAGGATGCTGGGAAACTAGCCCCAGAGCTAACCTCTCTGTACCTGGTACACCTGGTTTACCGTGAAATTCTTGCTTCTGACATCTCATATCATCAAGTTCTTATAGAAAGAGCTACATACTTTAAAATCCATGATGTTCAGAATACAGCCAATAGTAGGAGATGGTCCTGGGAAAGTCTCATGTGCAACGGGAAGGACCCTCCCTACTACACCCCAGCCTGAGTTTAGGAAAGGGGATAGGAGTAGGTGGTATCAGACCCGCCTTTGGAAGAAGCCCAGCCAAGCTGCTGACACTGGGATTCTGGTGGTACTTTATTCCAGCTCTTTCATGTTCAATTTTACCCAGTCTGAATAGTTGCTCCCCATGGCAGGTCACAGCAGAGCCTTCTTTGTGTGTGGCTCCTCAGCTCCCTTCCCTTTTAAAAAGATGGAAACTGGGCTAAATAGATAGGAGTTATCATGAATGAGGTTCTAGTGTCCAAGTCCACTGACTTCTGCTGCCTGCTCTTAAGGTCTCAGGGTTATTACTGGGCAAGTTGGGCCTGTTAGGGAGAAAGGATTTGGCTTACAGAGGAAGAGAGGCCATATCCCATCCAATCCACAGGGAGAGTGGGAAAGGTGGTGATGATTGAGGATGGCCTTCTTTGATTCTTTGCCTGATGGCCCAAAGGAGGCCTGGATTACTCTCTGGGGATGGGACTAAGTCAACCTTGAAGGTCCCAGTGGAAACACTTTTGATTTCACATATCTGTTTTCCAACAGGTCTTCTACAAGAGCCCTTGTAGGAGTCTAACTAGAGAGGCTCTCTTGTCAAAGGATGGCCTGTCCCTTTCTTTCACATCCTAAATAGCTGTCCCTCCCACTCTGACCAGACTTGATAACTCACTTGTATCTATTTTCTGGCTACACTCCATGCAGTGATGGTGCCTGAAGTTCCTCCTGTGTGGCTGAGACTCTGGGGCAGATAACTGGATCTGAAGCCTCAGATTTCCCTGTTTGTAGGCATAGGTTGGTTAGGCCTGATCACTGGGTGAGCTGAACCTGATTTACCGTCCCTGGGGAGACATTCAAGACCTACATAGTGAGGCTCAACAGGAACTCTGTGTGTGTGTGTGTGTGTGTTTGTGTGTGTGCGCATGTGTACGTGCATGTGTACGTGTGTGTGTGTGTGTGTTTGCTCGGGTAGAGCTCCTAGAGTGTGCCCTTGATGACTCAGATATTTTTCTGGTCATAGCCTGATACAGTCCTAAAGGAAAGAAGATAATGTCTCAACTTTCTAATTACTTTAGTGATCTACATCTGTATGAAATGTGGATTTTATAACATTTATCTCGCCACTTTGAAGAGTTCAAATAGTCTATGTGTCAGGTTGTCAAAGGAAAAGAATGAACAGACAGAAGTAAATTACTTTATCAGTCAAAGTTCTTGGTTACAAGCATTAGAAACTCTGTCTATTTTAAGGAGAAAAGGAGAGTATTAGAAGTATCTCACATTGGGTATCTCATAGAATCAGTGTGAGGACTTGAAAAGGAGGCTCAACAGATAAGCAGGAATCGGGAATTACCACCCAAGGGCATATCTGAGGGCTGGTCAGGAGGTCTGTTGGGGCCGTTCCACAGCCAAGGACTTCTGCCACTCCTGGAGATGGATTCCACTTTGTCTCTTCATTCTCGTCTCACTTGCTGAAGACTCAGATTCTCGGGTGACAGCATCCTGCAGGCGGGTCCTACTGCAGGTGTCGGGGGCGTTGGAGAGAAGAAGGCAGAGGAGGGGAACAGGTGTCTGGCTTTATTCAGCTGCTGTGGAAAATGGTAAGACCTTGCCCCTAGCCAACTCAGATGATAGGACTCTCTCCAAAATAGGAAGGGAAGTGGGATATTGGGCCATAATTTCAAAAACGACTATGCCCCTCCCCCTATAATTGTTCACCCATATCTCTATGAACCTCAAATTTCCATAATTGAGCCACTGCTCATTTAACAAAAATTTCTTCCTTTCCAGTTATGGTTCTGTTTTCTGGCAAGAGGGGGACAGGCTAGGTCCCACACTGACATTTCTCCAGCAAGGTATACAGTACCTTCTTGAACATAATGTCTCACATGAATGATCTTTAACTTTCGTTTATTCCACATTCACGTGGGAGGTAGCTGTCTCTGGGAGTGAAGGGTTTATGACAGGTCTTATAGGGATGTGAAGCTTCTGAGGAATGGGACTATGGGTAGAATTTTTACCCTGGCTCTTACCCTGAGAGGCAGCATAGGAAGCTCATAAGAGGGTCTGTCAGCTCTAGTCTCTTCCTGTTTATTATTGTCCTTCACGTAGGAGACATTCTTCTTGTGGTTTCCCAGCACACAGTGATTCCCATTTTGGGGGAATAGCTCCCAAAAACCCAGAGGGGGCTTCGAGAGACCATATCTTTGGGAAGTGACCTTATCACACTGAAGCCTAGCCATTGCCATGGAGGTAGGCACTTATCCCATAAAGAGCCAAGTATTACTTACCAAGAATTTAAAAATTAGATCAGAGATATACAGACTTGAATGTATTAACAGGAAAAGCCAGCTGCCATCACAAACCATCCCCAGATCGCTATGGCTGTACCTAGCAAAAATTTGGCTGGGTTTTTGTTGGGCAACTTTTCACAAAGTGACTCAGGGACCTAGGCACCCTTCACAGAGGATTTCACTGGATTCTTTTCATACCATCAGGAAACAAGGGAAAAGAGAGAATTGCATGGCAGTTTTCAGGAGTCAACAGAAAAGGGACACATAGTGCTTCTGCTAACATTCTAATGGCTAGAAATAATCACAAGCCTACCCCAATCAGCAAAGGAGCTGGGAAGTGTCGTCTAGCTGTGTAAGCAGGAAAAAGAGGAAATGGCTTCGGTGAGTGTCTAGCCAGCGTGCTGCACGGGGAGATGGTAAAACTGAGCCGTGCTCTGGGGAGATGATCTACCAAGTCCTGCTGCTGAGGTCCCTTCAGCATTTTGGCTTCTCTTCCTCTAATGTGATTAATCAACACCTTCTTGGACCCACTAAAATACTGCAATATCTGCCCAGTACACATCTTCCTATGTCCAGGGTAGCCAGATATGTTTACGTGTATACAAGATGGTGTGTACATAAGGACAACAACTTCAGCATTTTTTAATCACAAAAGATTGGACATCTCAAATATCCATAGGTGATTACTCGAAGAAATTAAGGTACTTGCAATTCTTTGTGCCTTAAAACAGACTAAATTATTTTTTTAGACCTGGTAGAAAGCGTTTATTTCCCCTTTGCCTTCTACTTTCTCAAGGCTGACCCAGAACCTGCCTTCACTAATCTGGGGGAAGTTAAGGGTTGGGAAAAGAATAAGGTAAACTGTGGAATTGTCAAAATATACCCATGAGGAATAAAACTTGAAAAGTTTTGAGGAATACAAAATTGCATCTAGGATTCTTCAAGGAAGAACTTTGCCCCGCACATGCTAAGAAGAGATACTGATGCTAACTGAAAATTGGTGTCATCTCACATAAGCCCAGTATCTTATGTCTTATGTCTTGCCCTCCTGCTGTACAGCTTGATGAAGGGTGTTAGGTTTAAAACAAACAAAGCAAAATGCGGACCAGTTTCATAAAGCAGTCCCCAAGACGAAATTTAGATGGCAATAGCTGAATATCAGTTCCAAATTTTAAAATCATCTTACATTTTTGTAGTTTGTGTTTATGTGAAAACACTTGGGTCTGTCGGAACCAAAAATAAGAGCAGAAATAGTTACGTGGGGTGTGTATTTGGCAAGTGTGGGTATGGAATCTCAGATCCCTGTTACATTTTAAAGGCTTTATTTTTCTAGCTTATAAATCAAGGTCAACTGCCCTAAACTTTGGAAGTCTCAGACCATTCTGAAGAAGCAACTTCTTCATATGGGCCATGGAATCCAAGTCCAATGAAAATAGAGCTGCCAGAGAAGATCTCAAATAGAATAGCTTATAGAAATCTCAAATAGATGAGCTTATAGAAATCATACTCATTTTAAATTAGAGAATCAAGGTTATTAGCAATGGTCTATTGAAAAATCGGGAAATATTTCTTGCCAGTGTAAAACTGAAAGTTAGTCCATCCTGCATTCAATGTGTCATTTATCTGAATTCAATTTAATTTGCAATTTATTTTATTTAATTGCCTTTGGATAAACCGTACACATTCCCTCAACACTTTCTCACACATTATCTCAACAGAAGGAGAAACACTCTATTTCTATTCAAATCTGAAATTAGACAAGGACAGTCCTTTCACCACTAATACTTAACATTGTTCTGAAAATTCTAGCATGTGCAATAAAACAAGATGAAGAAACCACATGTATAAATAATGAAAAGGAGACAAAATTTTTATTATTTCCTGTTGATGTGATTGTCTACCTGGAAAGACTAAGAGAATCAATTGAAATGCTATTAAAACTAATAAATGAATTCAGTAAGGAAGCCAATTGCTAAAGATCATGAGGTTCCAAAAACAGTGAACAACGTAAAAGTGTGTAGGCAAAATCACAAAATTCTCCAAATTGTCCCCGAGATATTGTATACATGGAGATTATATATATAAGTCTATGCACTATATCTGTGTAGATGTATAATCCATACAGTATTTGCAGAGTACGTATGTAAAACAATTTAACAGTACTCATTTTTTCATGGCAAAACTGATGTTAGGGATATTATTATAGACATATATGCTGTATCTCTACCATAGACAAAGAAATCAATAACTTTCTTATATTGCTAGTTAGGAATTATCTTTTCTTTCTTTCTTTTTTTTTTTTTTAGAAATTCCATTTACAATAGCAACTAAAAATAATTAGGGGTTTATGCCTTGGTTGGGGTTTCCCTAGAAGCTAACCTTGAGACAAAGACAGAGACAAAGGTAGAGTTGTTTACTGAAGAGTGATCCCGGGAACTCAGTCTGGGAATGAGCAAGAGAGACAGAGAGGGGAAAAGAGTAGAAGTGTATCATCCAGTTAGTGGGAAAGTTAGAGGCTCATCCCACTGGGTCCCTCTGGGGGACGGCATGAACATATATCCAGGGACTTGAACTCCAGATTTCCAGCTGGCCCTGCCAGCAGGCTTAGGGTGCTCTTATGGGCAGAAAAGACCCCTTGTACAAAAGGTCCCTCATCCCGGGGAGGTCCAGCCCTTGCTTGGCACATAGACAGGAATGTCTAAGTCATTTGGTAGGCAGGGCACTGGCGGGGCCTATCACATGTTAACCTAAAAAAGAATGGGACCTACACATAAAACCACACATTTTTACTGAGATTCACAAATTTACAAGCTTAAATGGAGAGATGGACATTGTCCCTGGGAGGAAAGACTTAATAATGTTAAGATTTTAGTTTTCTCCAAATTAAACTATAAATCAAATATAATTCTGACTAAAATTCTACTGTGTCTTTTTTTTTTTTTAAGGTTTTTTTTTTTTTTCAGGTAGGGAAAAAATGAGTAAGAATAGTTTAAAATGTTTGAAAACTTTCATGGAGTCGATACTACCCTTGAAAATCCTTTAAATAATGAGAGCATATTGACTTTACCAGATAATAAAAGAATGGCCCTGGTATAGGGATAGACAGACAAACAAAGGGAATATTTTAAAGATTACAGGAACATACTCAAATACTTATTAGCATATAATATATATGCCATGTGACATTTCAAATCATCCAAAAATGAAAGGAATACTGAATAAATACTATTGGTGTAAGTTAAACCTTACATCATGTCATATAGCAAAACAAATTCCACATGGATGTAAGATTAAAATGTAGATAAGTCAAAATAGTAAAGATAAAACAAATGAGGTTGAATAGAATGGGCAAGTCTAGCCTAAGCTTGATACCTGAGAGAGAATCTTAGAGGACAGAAATGATAGCATTGAGTACATTTCCAAAAGTGGAAAACATCTATTGACCTAAAACACCACAAACAGGAGAGAGCAAAAGATAAAAGAAAAAGAAAGCATTTCTATACATAATATAGAAAAAGTGCTTGAAGTTCTTGAAAATCAATAAGAAAATATTAAAACACTGATAAGAATTAAACTGAGCAAAGTAGCCATCCATCCACTGTTCAACAAGTATTTCTTGAGAGCCTGTTCTGTGCTGTGAAGAGAACAGGGAGTATGGACTAGAAGTACTGAGATATTGGCCCAGGAGAGGCCTCTAGAGTCTCTGCATACAAACCAAGAACTTTAGGATCAGGAAGAGACTTCTAAGTGAAAAGGAGAGGAAGTGGAAAGAGCATTTCAGTAGGCAGGGACAGCACGTCCAAAGGCCCTACAGGAATGGGAAGGAGGCCAGTGTGGTGAGGAAGAGGGTAGAGAGAGTGGTAAGGAGTAAAATGGAAGAGGGAGACAAGCACCAAGTCATGCAGAGTCTTACTGATTGTAGTAACTAGTTTGGAATTTATTTGAAAATGTATGGGTAGCCAATGAAGGGCTTTAAGCAGGAATAACAGGATCAAAGGTTAAGATCTATTTTGGAAAGAGAAGTACTAGAATGAGAAGACTAGAAAGGGAAAGCAATCAGGAATGACCCTGGTTTCTAACTCGAGTAGCTCTGAAATGGTAGTGAAGTTTTTAAGTCATGGGAAACTGAGGAAAGAGAAGGGGGAGTTCCTGTTTCTTTCTTTCTTTTTTTTTTTTTTTTTTAAAGATTTTATTTATTTGACAGACAGAGATCACAAGTAGGCAGAGAGGCAGGCAAGCAGGCTCCCTGCCGAGCAGAGAGCCCGATGCGGGGCTCAATCCCAGGACCCTGAGATCATGACCTGAGCTGAAGGCAGAGGCTTTAACCCACTGAGCCACCCAGGTGCCCCAGAGTTCCTGTTTCTTCTAGAACATGTTGAATTTGAGATTATTGTGACAACATGCAAGTAGAGATGTTACTGTCAGTTGAATGTCAGAGTCTGGAGCTCAGGAGGGAAGTTTTGGTTGGAGATGTAATTAGCATAGATGGTAATTGAATGGAAAGTGAGTGAGATCACATAGGCAGGGCCCAGGATTAGGCCATGAGGGGTTAGACAGAGGAGAGTGAGGAGGAATGGTATCTCATTGGGCAAGGTATCTCATTGGCCCATGAGGTATCTCAATGGGCAACAGAGGAGAGTCTTTTAAGGAGAACATCGTTAGTGGTGTCAAGGACTGCCAAAAGGTCTAGAGAAGAGATCAAACAAACAATCCCAGAATTAGGTAAAGATGAGATAACTAGTGATGGGTGGAGAGTGGGCTGGGAGGTCGGTGAACAGCCGCACTGAAACAGGCAAATCTCAAAGACAAAACAAAAGTGTCCATGAACAATGAAAAAACATTTCACGTCAGTAGGAACCCATGAAAAATGAAAACAGAAAAGGCAAATCACTTGTAAACGATCAAATTGGCAAAATACTGAATATTCCCTAAGGGGCGGGGTGGCATACGCTACTGAAGGAATTGTAAATTCATGTAACATTTCTGGAAACTTAGCTGTGTATTCACCATTTTGACTCAGCAATTTTATTCCTAAGAATACATCTGAAGGAACTAATCAGGGATGTGTGCAAAAATTTGGCTGTAAGTAGTTTTGTCACGGTGTAAGGCGTAGAAAATAGTGACATATTGGAAACAACTGAAATGCTCAACAATAAGAGACTGGTTAAATTATGATATATTGTTACAATTCAATTCTTTTCAGTCACTAAAAATATGTTCTAGAAGTCTATGAAATAACACAAAAGAGATAATAGCGTATGTTACAAAACATGCAACGGTTCTCATTGATTTAGTGCTAGTATGTACCAGCGGTATTATTTGTGCTTTACATAAAGTAATTCATTTAATGGTCACTAAAAAAACCCTATGAAGTAGGTATTATTATTATTCCCACTTTATAGGTAAGAAAACCAAAGCCAAGTTTGATTAAAGAAACTTGCCCCGGGCTGCGTAGCTGGTGCACAATGGAAACGATACTCTGTGGCTGTCTTACTAATATTCAATTTTTACTCACAGCAATGGTATAGATATAGATATAGATATAGATATAGATATAGATATAGATATAGATATCATATAGATATATAAATATATATCATATAGATATATATCATATGTATCCTATATATGTTCATATATGATATATATTTATATATCATATATATGTTCATATATATATAATATATATTCATTCAGCTAATGAATCCATAATGAATTCAAAATGTTACACCTTGTGGTGGAACTGTGGGTGATTTTTACAGTTTCTTGTTTTGTTTCATTTTGTTTTCTTATCTGTATTTTTTAAGATTTGCTACAAAAAATATTGTTTTAGTAATAAAACAAAATAAAATATTGTCTTAGTAATAAAATAACTTGAAAGAATAAATGAGTGTTTTTTCATATGCAGAGATCAAAGTTTTCATATCAGGATTTATGATATGCCTTAACAGACAAAGGGACCTGTGGCCTAATTTCTGGCAGAAAAATGTAGGTCATTGACCATAATTTCAAAAGCAAAGTCATCTCTTTGGTCAGGGTCCCCTGGCTTCTCACTGACGTAGCGGCCGCCCCTGTGGTGGGCAGTCCATTCACTCACTTATGTGGAATGGATTACGTGATTTATTTCGGCTGGGTGCCAGGAAGACCGTTAATGACATTCTGTGTTTGGGAGCTTTCCTGAGAGTTCTCTGTATGATGCACGTAGGCCTGATCATTCTTGCATTCAAAGTTCTTCTAAGCCAAGATTGTTAGAGACACACTTTATGGCATAGAACTTCAGTGCCTCGATGACCCGTTTGTGTATGTCTCGGAATAAATTCAAAATTATTTCCTGGGGAGAATCTTGACCCCTGTGAGTAGTGTCAGCCCATCTCTGCATGAAGATGGTCGTGGTGGCAGGAGGCGGTAGCTATCATATGTTTTTGTTTATACCACAGGTCAAATCCTGTCTCTTGAGATGTAAAACAACAAACATCACTGAAGCGTCTGGAAGGCATTAGGCCTCACTCACAGCATTGATGTGAGGACAGATTTTCCTTGAGGTGGTGAATGCCTTCAGATGTAGGAAAGAGACCTCACCTGTGTCTTGGTTCTGCCACTTAGTAGCTGTGTGGCCTTGAGTATGTTACTCAGCCTCTCTCAATTACAGTCTTCTCATTTATCAAAAAGGTTTAAAAGCCTTCACCTTAAAGGATTGTTGAAAGGTTAAATGACATAATGTAGTCTAAACTCTCAGCATGGGGCCAGGAAGACTTCAAAATAGGTTAGGTAGAAGCTCAAAATATCTGTTTTTAATTATTTCAAAGATGCAGACTGTTTTGTTTATCTTGAAAAGATGACAGTGATTGTTTTGGTTCTTATTCCTCATTTTACAAATAAGGAAACAGGATTTGAGAAGTCACTTACTGTATTTTAGTTTTTTGGGTTTTTGTTGTTGTTGTTGTTGTTTGGCTCAATGTTATGCTACGGTTTGGTTTTAGAACCAAGACTATAATTTCCTTAGTAACTAGGAATGCTTTCAGCTGCAAATAACAGAAAAATTCAGGAACAGTGGCTAAAACAAATGGACTTGTTGTTCTCATATCAAGAAGTCTAGAGATACCCAGCACTGGCATTGGTTCATCTTCTCAGTGGGGTCATTGACACTCCAGGCTCTTTCTATCCTTTTTTTTTTTTTTTAACCATCCTTGGCATGTTGGCTTTTCATCCCTTCCTGGTTGCAATATGGCTGTCACGGTCAAAAGCATCACAACATTCAAAGACCGGAAACGGCAGAGGGTGGGTGGATTGGGTTGGCCTGAAAACAGCCAGACAGAAAGACCTTCTCCTTACACACCTCCTGTTTTTACCCAGAGCAGGAACATGCAGCAGACTTCCCCTTATATATCATTGTAAAGAATGGGATCACATGTTCATCTCTCCCCAGAACAGAGGTCAGAACTGTTTCTTATCAAAGCCTCTCTTCCTAATATCAGAACATGGTGGGGGATCTGTTGGGTAAGCAACTATAGAGTCTGGCCAAGTCTCTATCTCATGACAGCTGAGTCCCTACTCCTTCCCTCTTCCATGATGCCTCTCTGCTCTGATCCTAGTCTGTCTATGTTCTGTTGTTCTGCCTATTTTCCACAGCATTTCTGACAGGGACCCTGCAGATAGGATTGCTGAGTCTCTATTTCAGACAAATCTATTCACTAATTAGTTTAAAAAAAAAAACAAAAACTCTTTTGTTTGCTTTATCACCCCCAGAGTTCTAAACACCAAAAATCTAGTAAACCCTGAATGACTAATGAAGATTTTTGGTTTGCAGCCAAGCTATTAAGCTTTTAATATAACTTAAAGTTTATTAAAACTTATATATTGGTTACATACATTCATAAAATGCATCTCTCTTTGCAACCTTTAAAGAAAAAGCCAATAAATCCAGATTTTATATTGAAAGCCCTTATCTGCCATCACAACCCACACTGGAATAAAGAAAACATACTTCTGAATGCAACTTATTTCTCTTGAGACATCTTTAGGTAGATTTTTATTATGGTTCAATTTCTAGTGCTTTCTTTGCTATGAATGTATTCCTCACAAGTTCCTAAGACAGAGAACAATTACTAAAGATACAGCTGTGGTCCAGTCAAGTTACACGTTTCAATATTCCCTGGGAAAGCACAGTCAGAACTTGACAGGGGTGCCTGGCTGGCTCTGTCGGGAGAGCATGTAACTCTTGACTTCAGGGTTATACTTCTAGCCCCATGTTGGTGGTAGAGTTTACTTAAAACAAAACAAAAGAAAAAAAAATGACAGGCCAGGTGATATATTGATAGGAAATCACGGATTTAAAAAAAACAACGGAGGGGTGCCTGGGTGACTCGGTCGGTTGGTTGAGCATCCAACTCATTTCTGCTCAAGTCATGATCTTGGGGTTGTGAGATGGAGCCCCGAGTCAGGCTCCGTGCTGGGCGTGGAGCCTGCTTGAGAGGCTCTGTCTCCCTCTCCCTCTGCCCCCATACCTTTTCTCTCTCTCTTTCTCTAAAAACAAACAAACAAAATAACTGGAAAACTTTTACTTTGCACAGACTTTGGCTACTTGAAATGCTCAGAGCACATACAGTTATTTTAGAACTAAGATAATACAAGTTACTTTAGCAAATACTACATCATATTTATTCCAGCTAGGAGGGTAACAAGGTTGAATCTTACAGTTCTTGGTAGGACCTTGTTAACAAGAAGCCATACATGAATCTGATTATTAAATCATTTGGAATCTCTCTTCTTCTTATCTTCTATCTTACAATACCCAATATTGTAATTTTTTCCAGCAACACGGTCTTGGAGTTCTGCCTACATTTCTGGTAAATCTTTCAAGACTCAGGATTGCTCCAGGATTTATTCTTTTGAAATCTATTAAGAGGGTTTCCTCTCTGCTAACCCCATGGTGTGTGTTCTTTCTTTCTTTGTGTTCCCATAGCTATTTCCACTGTGTCTTTCAAATAGCACAATGCAATGATGAAGAGAGGGAAACTGGCTGAGAATTTTGAAGATTGGAAAATTGGGTCGATGCCAGAAAGTATGAGCCAGCCTGTTTCCCCCTCTGCTTGTCTACTTGCTCAGTCCACTGAAGACTGGAAAGTCTGACGCCCAAAAAGATATGAAGCTTATCTTGTGTCAGTAGAAGCAAGCAAATGGACAGGTTTGCACCTTTTAAGCAGTGTTGTAACTATTCTGTGCGAAGAAAGGGAGCTCTTGGGCAGATCCATGAAAAATGATATGCGTGGAAACAACAATGCAATCTGAGAATTAAAAAAAAATTTATTATTATTAATTATTATTATTGTTGTTACTACTTCTGAAATTCTGAGTCTACGTCATCTACTTCCTAGTTCCTGGTATTTTTCAATCTCAGGTCTCTCTTGTCTTCAGAAAAGGAAAAGAGGATTGGGGCTTTCTCTTTAATTGGACATTCATTAAAGCCCAGGCAGCAGCAGGAGGCTTTTCCCTTCCGAGGAGGAGGAGGGGCTCCAGCCAGGAAAAGGACAGAGCTTTCTGAGCCAAGCCCCGAAGCCCCCCTGGAGGGAGTCAGAGATGGACCTCAGCAGGGGCTTAACTTTTCAAAGCTACTCTTCCCTTTTGGAGGCAAAAGAGGAGGATCAGAGGGCTGAGGTTCCCTCCGAGCACTTCTAAAACCCACTTAGGACTCAGCACTACTGAAGCAAGACAGCGATGTACACAGTTGGTATGGCCATTTCAGTTAATGCAGTTGGAAAGGAAAATACAGGCCTACCCACTTGCAGATTTGCAAACAAAAGCTTGGGACTGGGACTGCACTGTGACCACCGTGTAGGGCCCAGGTAATCATTACCACCATCATCTTCTTTGCAAATGAAAGGTAGTCACATTTTTGCTCACACATCCTCAGGGAGTTTCTGGCAGGATGCCCAGGAACTACTGCTAATGGTTACCTCTGAGGAGTGGTCACAGGGCAATGACAGCTGGAGAGGCTCTTACCACCCATTTGCTTAATATCATCTGTTCTGTTGGAACTTTTTATAGTAGTTTTATTAAAAAAAAAAGTGATTCAGCTTGTAAGCTATTGAGTAGACATGATGTTTTCAATGAGCCACTTCACTACTTAACACAAAGAGTGGTAGAAAGAAGAAATTGAAGAAATCTTTATTTTTCTAGAGTACCCCTCCCCCAACCCCAAGACTATAATACCAGGCCTGTCCGTTCAGACAGAAAGATGGACAAGATGAGGATGGCCTCTTAGTGCTGGGAGAAAATGAGCTTTAATACGGTGCTGCAAACCTGGGCGCACCATGTTGGATTTCTTCTTCCTTTTACTGTTGACAGATTGGAGTTAAAGTCTTCCGACAGAACAAGAGGGGCTTCAGGCCTTGCTTTTCAGAATCCCGTTGTCTCACCAGGTTGCTGAAGCCTTCTTCCCGCAGGATTGCATGCATGGCTTCAGTGGGATTTCTTTTTCCTGTTTCAGTTTCAGCACGTAAATTGAAAACTTAAAAGCCCTTGGGTTAGAACGAATGAAGGCTGGGAATATATGTATCTTCTTCCACTTGGAGCCCTGAATACAAATCATTGTTTAGGCATGAGGAGAGAGAGGGAAGCAGGGCGGGAGGGAGAAGAGATGGAATTAATGGGCATAATCTCATTTTATAAATAGAAATAGGAAACTTAAATCGATGGGTATTTCTCAGAGATCATACAGCAATACCACAAGTCTGTCTTGAATTCTACAACTGAAGTACTTCTTACAAGAGATGTGAATCTATTCCTTTAGCAAATCACACTACAATGTATGGGCCCAAGAGGAGCCTCCCACTTAAAGGACTCTAATTAGGAATAATTTTATACAACTCATTTTATTAATTCTCTTTTCTCTTTTATAAAGGCCTCAGCCTTTTTATTGTACTCCTTTTTTCTTCTCATCAAATAGACTTAATTATGACACTTTCATCTTAAAACAAAAAGGAACCCTCGTCACTAAAATGTCTCCACTAGCTACTATACTTTCTCCTTCCCTTCACAGATGATTCTTTTTTTTTTTTTAAGATTTATTTATTGGGGTGGTTGGGTGGCTCAGTCGGTTAAATGTCTGACTCTTAATTTTGGCTCGTGTCATGATCTCGGGGTCATGAGATCAAGCCTGGAGTCAGGCTCTGTGTTCAGCAGTGGGTCCACTGGAGACTCTCTCTCCCTCTGCCCCCGCCCCCTCCGCTCACGCTGTGTTCTCGCTCTCTCTCAAATAAATAAACTCTTTAAAAAAAGAGATTTATTTATTTATCTGAGAGAGATAGAGAGCACAGGGGAGAGGGCAGAGTGAGAGGCAGAGAGAGTGTCTAGCAGACTCTGGACTCAATGTGGGGCTTCATCCCATGATCCCGACATCACGACCCCAGCTGAAAGCAAGAGTTGGTTGCTCAACCAACTGCGCCATCTGGGTGTCCTGCTAAGATTTCTCAAAAGGATCGTCCCTCCTTCACTGAGGCAGCATTACTTCCCTGAAGTCATCAACTCCTTGATATGAAATCCAGCACACATGCTTTGGACCCATTTTACAGACCCTCCAGTGTTCTTTGTCCCTGCTGGAGTGCTCTCCTTAAAACATTTTCCTTCCTCCTCCCAAGGGTCCTCCTATTTCTCCTCTTGTTCCTTCTCATTCTCTTCTTTGTGCTCTGCTAGTGATGCTCGACTTCAGATGTCAGCCTTCTCATGCTTTTACTTCAGAGTTCTCACTCCCTTTGGGATTGCGTTTTTATTCACTTAAATATTTCTTGAGTTCCTTCAGTAAAGACTTATTTACTGAAGGAAATAAGTCAGAGTTCCTGCCCACTGAGCTTGCAGTCCAGCGACAGTGACTTTCACATATGCTAATGACCGTGACCACCAGAAACCCAGCCCAGATCTTTTGGGTTCTAGTGTGTTCCTGTGTGTTTGTCACCACTTCAAATCAAACATATTTAAAACATTGTTTTAAATGTTTCTCTTTCCATCTCTACACAAATACTCTCCTTATAGGAGGTTGGTAACTCTATCTACTCAATCACCCAAGAGAAAATGGGACAATTTCTTGGCTTCTTTTCCTTTAGCCTGGGCATCAAATTTTTCACCCAGGTTCGTTATATCTTCTTGAACATGACTCAGATCTGTCCTCAATACCCCCTAGTCCCGACGTGTCCACCTTACTTCTTACAGCTATCATTTCTTGCCTCCTAGCTGGTCTTCCTGACTCTACACCTCCCCTCTTCTTTCTTTTTCATGTTTCCTGAATATTTCCAAAATGTAAATGTGATCCTGTCACTTATCGATTAAAAATCCTCTGCTCCCTGTTGCCTACTGGACAATATCCAAACTCTGTACTATGACATGCTAAGCAACATACTAGATGCATAGTTGAATATCTTTATATACTTCCATACCAACTATACTGGACTGTGAATTCATAAGTAAGTCCCCGTGTGTTCCGGAATGCATTGGCTGTTCTCAGGCCTTTGTCCCTTCGCATAAACTCCTCTTCTTCCTGGAATGCTTTTCTTTCTTTCAACTATCTACTTTACATTTTTTTCTTTAAGACCTAGTTCAATGTCACGTTGACCAAGAAGGCCAGTCTGGATAAGGCACCTTCCTGTGAGGCTTCCTCTCACATAGGACTTACCACATATGTCTATTCTTGTATATTATATTCTTGTATAAATTTGTGTTTACTGAATGAATTATTAATAAATGGTGAATATAATCTCTTAATTTATGTTAGAATCACAGAGTTGAAATGCTGAATGGGATCTTACTGAATGCCTCATCTACAGAGGAAGAAACTAAAACTAGTATATAGCTCTCTTGAGTCCTATTTCTTTTCCCCTTTTCATGCTTTCTAAAAACTTTTTTTCATATTTCTCATCTGATGAAAGGGAGGTGCTAGGGCGCCTGCGTGGCTCAGTGGGTTAAGGCCTTTGCCTTCGGCTCGGGTCATGATCCCAGGGTCCTGGGATTGGGCCCCACATCAGGCTCTCTGCTCTGCAGAGAGCCTGCTTCTTCCTCTCTCTCCCTGCCTGCCTCTTTGCCTACTTGTGATCTCTGTCTGTCAAATAAATAAATAAAATCTAAAAAAAAAAAAAAAAGGGAGGTGCCTTGTTATGAAGTTCTGACTAGAAAGTGACCAAAGTTAGGCAAAGACATTAACATACCTATTAAGGGGATACCCCTGGGGCAAATAATACATTATATGTTAATAAAAATAATTTAAAAAATAAATAAAAGTTAACACACTGACTGTTAGAGGAGTGTGTAGTATGCTCAGTACTCCCCTGGACTCAGCTCACCATACTGATTTATGCATGCACAATGTGTCCTGCCAGTATTTGGTATGTCGCTTTTAAAAAACCCTTTAAAACCTTTTAAAAACCATTTAAAAACCCTTCTTTCTTAAAAGGGAGAAGATAATAAAATTCTCAGGGAGAATTTTCATTCTCCTTTTCCCTTTTCTTTATAGATTTTCCTTCTAATTACCATCACCATCACCACACAGAGAACTAAACCAATGAGCAAAGAGGTTGCTGACACATTGGAGACCAGCCAAACAAACTACAATGTGGGTTAAAGGGCATATGTTTAAGAAGCAACAAAAATAATTTGGCATGCACACCCTGGAAGAATGGCAGGAAAACGAGGATATGGTGATTTATAAATAACTAAGAGCCACTAGAACGAAAGGGAGGAATGAAATATTAGATGTGGTCAAAGCTGTCAAGGCAAGAAAAGAATGAAATAAGAAAGAAAATATAATGTGTGAAAACCATGCTGGTAAGTAAACCTGGAAAGAAAAAGGAGTATTTAAGCTATAGATATGGAATGCTTACTAAATGTCAGACACTATTGTCTATTTTAACAGGGTTACACATATTAATCCATTAAATTCTCATAACAACCCAGTAAGGAAGGTATCTTATCTCAGAGAAGGAAACTGAGCCCTAGAAACATCACCCAGGCTTCACGCCCAGTGGTCTTTTCACTAGAGTAAAATAATAGCTAGCATTCATAAAAGGTTTACACTTTTCAAAAGAATGTCTAAACATGACTTCATCAGTCTTCACAACAGTCTTGTTATTATTCCTACTTAGAGATAAGGGAAGGCTTGGAGAGGGTAGGACTTTTCCAGGGTTGCTCCATCTGTAAATGGTACAAGTGGCTTTGAAGTCAGCATGGCTTCTTTCGCTACAGCCTGCGAGCCTGTAAGATAATGAGTCGAACTGTACAAGGATAGCACTCAGAAGACAGGCCTGACACCCTTTGGTTAATTCCTTTTCTTTCTTTTACTTTACCTTCCTTTCTCTCTACCTTCCTTTCTCTCTGCCTGCCTGCCTCCCTTCCTTCCTTCCTCTCACCTTTTCTTTTCTTTCTTTCTTTCCTTCTCTCTCCTTCCTTCCTTCCTTCTTTTCTTCCTTCCATCCTTCTTTCCTTTCTTCCTCCCTTCCTTCCTTCCTAAAACATGTCCTTATTAATGGCTTCACTGAGCTATAACTCACATGCTATAACATTTTCTATATATACTTCAATGGTTTTTACTATATTCAGAGTTGTATAACCATCACCACAATATAGCTTTGGCACATTTTCAGCAGCACCCTCCCCCTACTCCCTGCCACCACCGAAGAAACCCCAAACCCATTAGCTGTTGTCCTCCAGCTCCAGTCCCTTTTCCCTTCTCATCAAATGGACTTAATTATGACACTTTCATCTTAAAACAAGAAGGAATCCTCGTCACTAAAATGTCTCTACTAGCTACTAACCTTTCTCCTCCCCTTCCAGCTAAGATTCTTTTTTTTTTAAAGATTTATTTATTGGGGTGCTTGGGTGGCTCTCTTAGGTGTCCCTAGCAAACATGATTCTACTTTCTGTCTATAAGGGTTTGTATTTCATATAAATGGAATCATAGAATATGTGCTCGTTAATGTCTGACAACTTTCCATTTATTATGTTTTTGAGGTTCATTCATATCATTGCAATACCTCATTCCTTCTTATGGCTAAATAATAATCCATTGTAGGGCTACACCAGGTTTATTTATCCATTAATCAGTTGATGGAGATTGGGGTTGAATCCACTTTTGTACTATTATGGATAAGATACTATGAATGTTCATGTATGAGGTTTTGTGTGAAAGATATGCTTTTTTATTTTTTAAAGATTTTTTATTTATTCATTTGAGAAAGAGAGAGACAGCACGAGCAGGGGTCATGGTAGAGGAAGAGGGAGAAGCAGACTCCCCACTGAACAGGGAATCCAACTCAGGGCTCCATCCCAGGGCCCTGGGATCATGACCTCAGCTGAAGGCAGATGCTTAACGGATTGAGCCACTTAGGTGCCCCAAGACAGTATTTTTTAGACTTTTTAGACAGCATTTAAGACTTTCACAAAAGTCTTAAGTTCCATAGAGGATGAGTCCCATGAGATGCTCTATAAAACAGACAAGTTCAATGGTTGAAGAAGTTAGGCTAGTGAGTCTTTTCTCAGCTCTTTTAGACTCACATTACAGGATAAAGGCACCAAGAAAACCTGCTCTATGAAAAACTGTTTGCCTTTTTTTTTTTTTTTTGCCTAGTATTCTTCCAATGTCTGTTGTGCTGGAAACTTCTTTCACAGAGCACATTAACATTCTGAAAAACTAGTGTACTATGGAACACATTTCAAAAAATGCTGCCCCAAATGTTTAGCAAAGAGAGGCTTTCAGGGAGCAGAATGCTTGGAACTCATTCTGGGATTCTCCCTTTCCTTAATCTGATCCAGCATCTTTGCATATGACGCGCAGGGTATAATAATAGACCTAACATTATGGTCCCCATTTCTATTTTGGGCTGGGGAAAACAGGTTAAAATTTCCTCTTAAAACACAGCTTTTTTGGTAAAAATAGTCAGTAGGGTGCTCCGACAGCACTGTCTCAGGAAAGCTCAATGTCAGTTAGTGATCAGTCATGTCAGGAATGAAGATTTTGTGACCCCGTGGTTCATGCCTTCATCGTCTCTGTGATTTCTCTGGGACCCAGCAGGCGGTTTGCCCCTTAGCCGCACCCAACCTATTAGTGTATGACTGGATGTGGGAGACAGAAGATGTTGGGACCCCCCATTTTGCAGAGGAAAATCCCGTCCCAGAAGGCCAGAGAGACCTGCCAAAGGTAACTCGGCTTCCAGTGGCAGCACCAGGACAAGACCCAGATCGTTGGGCTTATAATTCTGTATTCTTACTCACATGCACAGTTTAGGGTTAGAAACTTATTTTTTTAAATCCAAATTTCAAATGACACTTAACATTTTCGTGAACTGGGCTTGACCTAGGTAGGCTAAAGGGAATTGTGCCAAGAAATCAAAGTCTGGGGTGTTTCTTCCTTGACATGGTGGAATCTGGGGGAGAAAGTAAGCTCGGAGCCCCCCTGGAGGTGTGAGCAAGGAACCGTTAAAGGAAATACTAGTACCATGAAATGAGAGCTACCCCGCAAACATCATGTGGAATTTTGGTGTGCTGCCATGCATTTTCGGCACTAATCTACACACCCAGTTTTCAGAGTGGCAAAACTATCATAAAAATGTGTGTCTAAATACAGTCTGTACTAAACAAGCCTTGCAAAGATGAGCCGCTTTCTTTTCCTTTGTGATTTTACTGGGTCATTCAACCTTCCCTATGGTACACAAACCTGATGTGTCACAATGGAGAAAAATGTCATTTATATATTATAGAAACTTACATTCAAAATAAACTAGACACCCAAAGACTAAAAGTTCTGCTTAAATTATTTACTGATACTAGTAAGACTACTCTAAGAAGTTACTTAGTTTCACATTTTTTAGAAAGATGCTATCATGTTGGAAACTCAGTATAAACTCAGGAATCCTTTTTTTTTCCCCCTTAGAAAGAGTTATCTTCATCCCTTTTGCCATTTTAGATATAATTGTGATATCCTTACACAAGGAGAATTTCAAGTCAGTTGATCTTATAAAGCATTCTTGAAGTCATTTTGCTCATTGTCACTAGAAAATATGAAGGTGCCAGACAGTTCTTCTGGGTCCTTTCCTGGGCTTCCAAATTTGTTGTCTTTTTTTTTTTTTTTTTAAATATTTTATTCATTTATTTGATAGAAGAAGAGCACAAGTAGGCAGAGTGTCAGGGAGAAGCAGACTCCCCACTAAGCAATGAGCTCAATGTGGGGCTCCATCCCAGGACACTGGGATCATGACCTGAGATGAAGGGAGGCACTTAACTGTTTGAGCTCCCCTGATGCCCCTCAAATTTGCCCTCTTGCCTTATTTTCCTGAATGACAACGTAAGCCCCTGGTTTGTCTTCTCTTTGCTGCCATGCTAACTCAGTGTATTTCCCTAATATTTAATTTCAAACAAACATACTGTACATTCATAATATTCCATTTACCTAATAATAACAATAGCAATTGCCCGTAACACCAGGGTGGTGCTAACCTCCATGTTCAGTACGAATACTTGCCAAAAAGAAGGGAATATGTAAAATAGAAGTTCCTTTTCTGGGAATAGGAATCAAGTGTGAAAAGTGATGTTTCTACCATAAGTCTGCAGGACCCTGTCAGTCTGGGGGTGGTGGAGATCATATACCAGAGGTCAAGGACTGTCCCAGAGCACAGAACCATCACTGTCTCCATCTCTTACTCAAGCCTGCCCACCCACAGGGAAAACGGGTTTGGTCTTCACCAGTAGAATTAGCTGGATATGGCGCTGGTTATTTGGCTCTGGAAACTGGGCTGTTTCAACCCTGCATCTGGCCTCCTGTATTGCTAGTCCTGAGCATTTTCTCAGTCGTGTGGGGCCAGCTCCCATCCTTTTATGCTTCTGATTGCTAGAGAATGGTCTTTATTATTCCGATAACTGGTAAAATAGAGGTAAAACCACTTCTGACACATGGATACAGCCCCTCATCAGAGAGAGCAACATCCTTAATGATAGACTGAGGACTGAGGAACTTTGCAGACGTGGAGGCAAGCTGGTTTGGAAATGGAGCAGTTTTGATTTTGGCCTATTCATCAACTAACTTCCCTGTGGTAGTAACTTAACTTCTGGGGCCTCCATTTTTCCATAAGGTCAAACAGGATTAATTCTACCAGCCCTGAGCCAACTCATGGAATTGTTGGGAAAATAATAATAAAAATACTCATAGACTTGAAGACCTTTAAACACATTGACAAGAATTACCCAAATGTAGCAGATATTATGGTTACCATGTCAAAGTCTTTTGACCATGCTCTTATAATTTTAACAAAGAGACCTGCAGAAAATAGCAATTTCCGTGCTGGATGAGCCAGAACTTTACTCAACCAAGTACACGGACAATTAAGAGGGTATGGGGAAAGCTAGGAGCTTGGCTAAAACACAGACCTGAGTTTGGGTCCAGTTTGAGGAACACTGGGCAGATTAGGAAAACAATATAGAGGTTCCTCAAGAAGCTACAAATAGAACTACACTACAGTCCAGCAATTGCACTACTGGGTATTCACACAAAGAATATAAAAACACTAATTCAAAAGATTATATGCACCTCTATGTTTATTGCAGTATTATTTACAATAACCAAATTGTGGAAGCAGCCTGAGTGTCCATTGATTGATGAATGGATTAAGAAGTAGAATAATGGAATATTAGCCATCAAAAAGAATGAAATATTGCCATTTACAGCAACATGGATGGGGCTAGAGCATAATGCTAAGTAAAATAAGCCAGTCAGAGAAAGACAAATACCTCACTCACATGTGGGATTTAAGAAACAAAACAAACAAAGGGGGAAAAAAGAGAGAGAACATAAGAAAGAGACTCTTAATTATAGAGAACAAACCGATGGTTACCAGAAGGGAAGGAGGGGATGGGTTAAAAAGCTGGTGGAGATTAAGGAGGGCACTTGTTGTGATGAGCTCTGAGTAATGAAGAGAATTGTTCAATCACTAGATTGTATACCTTAGATGAATATAACACTGGACGTTAACTAATTGGAATTAAAATAAAAACTTTAAAAAAAAGACATTGGGTAGATGACATGAACAGTTTCCTCAAGTGTACAATGGGAAAATCTATGCTTGCTTTACATCACTTTTGTGAGAATTAAGTGAAATAAGGTATACATAGCCCCAGCCATTGTAGCTGGAATCCCTGGGGGGCCCGTCAGCTCTGGAGAAACATATGTACATATCACCTTGTAGAGGAGAACTTGGAATACAATAAATATTAATTTCTTTCCCATTTTGCAGATTCTTCTTTCTTTCTTTCTCTTTCTTTCTTTCTTTCTTTCTTTCTTTCTTTCTTTCTTTCTTTCTTTCTTTCTTTCTTTCTTTCTTTCTTTC
>NW_019154142.1:4115843-4135226 GCF_002288905.1 Enhydra lutris kenyoni | reverse complement strand
GAGAGAATCTTAAGCAGGCTCCACACTAGCGCAGAACACGATGTGGGGTTCAATCTCATGACCCCCAGTCATGACCTGAGCCAAAATCAGGAGTCAGATGCTTAACCCACTGAGCCACCCAGGTGCCCCCCATCCCCCATTTTGCAGCTTCTTATGAAGCAACATTGCTTTGAAAAAAGAATTGGCTCTGCCTGCAAGAGTCCTTCCTGCCCACTCTCAAGTTGATGTGGGCTGACTTTGCATTTTGACGGAGAATATAATACAGTTTGTCCTTTTCATAGCCAACATCTAAATTACTTGATTCTTACTTTACGAAGAAGATACATTTTACTCTGCAGATCCTTCTTGGAGATTTGGCCATGAATTAACTAACTCTTCCAGCACAGATTAAGGCTTCAACTGATGAACTTAATATTTGGGAGAGAGAACTTTAGGGATAACGATCACCATAAAATCTAGTGAATGTATAGTTCCTTCCTAATTTAATCACAAATGAGTGAATTCAAGTGGCAGAGATGACAATGTAGCTGTTGAATGTTGTTTTGTTTTTGTTTTTGTTTTTTTGTTTTCAGATAAAAAAGCTTAAGTTACTACTTGGTAGAGAGCCCCGACCTGACTCCCAGTCATGTGCTGTGAGTTTTATATCTGTTGAGTCTCTAAGTCCCTGGGCCTTCTACTTAGTTCCCTCTTTCCCTTCCTCCTTCCAGAAATTTGTTATTCAGGGAAGGAGCGATACTTACAGTGAACCTTTTTCAAGTTCTTGTTTCATGAAAAAAGCTCCATCTTCTGGAAAAGGGTGTGCATTTTTGAGAGTCTAAACCTAAGAACTAAACAGCCCACAGTGTCCTCTGGATAACCCAGCCTACGTCAGGGCTATAGAGACCGCTGATCTCAATGAATAGAAGCTTCTATTTCTTCCAGGCCCTTTGGTAGTCTCTTGTTTTGATTTCCTAATCATATGCTTTAGCTTAATCTGATAAGTTACCTCAAATACTTTTGAAAGTAAACAGATTGTAAGTCCTAAATAAGTAAGACTACCACAGCCAAGCCTGGTTTTGGGTTCCCATTGAGGACAGTTATCTGCAACCCATTCTGTACCACCCATCTTGTGGGCTCACAGTTCTAGCTCCCTGGGTCCCTCTGAATCTCTGACTACCTCCCCTGGACATCTGTAAATGCAATGGGGAGAAGTTTTCCAATATTTTGCTCTCCCTAAATGTGGAACAGATGAGGGATAATTAGAAATATACTTATTATTCACTTAATCAGGCATCCCAACTTCTGTCCTCCATGCAATGGAGGTTGGATAAAAAGTTGCTTGCAGCATTATAAATTATTCCCTAAACATATTCCAAAGACTAAAGCTCCACTCAACAAATGAGCCAAACCAGAAACTTGGTGGTAGTTCTGAGCTTTTTGTGTCCTCCGACAATCACTGGACCAGTCCTATGACTTCCATCATCTAAACGAGTGGTTTCCAAGCCTGGATGCATATTAGAATCATTTGGAAGACTTTACAAATGTGGATACATGGCTCCATTTCCAAAACATTCTGATTCCGTGGTCTGGGTGTAGGATTTGGGCATCAATATTAAAACAAAACAAACCTTCCTTCCCCAGGGGACTGTAATGTGCATCCAGGGTTGAGAACCACTCAAACCCAGCTACAATCAATCTCATCCTTTTTCACAAACTGCCATTTTTGTGGTTCATGGCCTTACCATGTCTCTCTTAGACTATCGTCAATAGCTTTCTAACTGATTTCCTTGCCTCCTCTCTTCTCCAATCATTTTAGCTGAGACAGTTTACCTCTTTAGAACACCAATTTGACATTTTTTAGCCTCATATCCCCAAATTCTTCTTTCCATTGTATGAAAATCCTTTCTTACCTGTATAATGGCAGTCACTAACATTTATTAGAGTCACAGACTCCAGGCACTGTGCCCAACGTGAAGATTTCATTTGATCCTTACGGCAACCCAATGAGGTAGGTCATAGCATTTTCTCCATCTTACACAGAGGAGATTGAGGTTTCAAAAGGTGGAGCAAATTAGAGACAGTGTGTGATGAAGGCAGAATTTAAATGCTGGTCTATCTGAGTTCTTAACCATTAAGATGTTTTCCCCTTGTTCAGGTTAAAGAAAAACATGCAAGTTTACAGTCAGGGGTTTCAGAAAGCCTCCTAAAATATTTGAAAGAATAAAGGAGGCTTCAGCTTGCAAGCATAACAAAAATAGGAGGGAGGACATGAGTTGACAAAATATCTCCATCTTGTTTCAAAAGCCAGAGAAGGGGTGGAGGAGAGGCATCTGATACCGCTGGACCAAGGATTCCATGTTTTAAAGGACAAGCACAGGACATCAACAAGGAGAGAAAAGGTTAGTTCCACAGAACCCCGGAGAAGCTCCGGCCCTGAGGAATCACATACAATAGAGAGTATGTGGGAAGAAGCTACAGGAGGAAGTCAACACCTTGTCCAGGCAAAGAATGCCAGCACTTGTATCATCACAGCTGAAGCAGGAGGGGGATTTATTCTTTGAACAATGGAGGGAGGAGAAACCCTTAGGATTTCAGAACAATACACACAGCATGGCCAGGAGTTGGGCATAGGGATGAAAATAGGGGGATTAACTGAAAATCTGCATATGGAGTGGTTTGACTTTTCAAAGCCTTTCCTTCCTAGATTTCTCCACAGAACACAGGTAGCCTTTCAGGCAAGACAGAATTCTTTGCTGGAGAAGCCTAGCAGATCCTGAGAAAAGATGGCCACCTACCAGCATTTTGGTGTTCTTCAACGAAAGGCTGATTTCCTACCTCATCACTCCAAAGTGAAGGCCATATGGAATGGCCCATGTGAGGGGAGCCCTGCCTGCTTTAGATTTCTATCGCTGCTGTGTCAAATTATCACAGATTTAGAACTATTCTAAAATAAAAAGGTTATCAGAAAAAAAACAATAAAAGGAAGGTTGTTCCTGGGGGCAGAGTAGGAATGAAGGTGTGGGGGAGGGGCTTCCCATTAAAATCTCCTCTTGAAAATGACATTTTAAAACACTGTACATGTATTATTCTGATAAAAAAAAACTAAAATGTCTAAAAATACATATTGTTTCTCCTCTTTGTGCTGTTTCCTCCTCATGGAAGACCTTCTTTTCATCTCTGCCTGTGGACTCTTTCCCAAGTCTTGAAGGCCCAGGTCCCATTGCAAAGTTTGTGCCGGTTCTCCCAAGCAAAATTAATCACTCCCCCACTTTGGGTTACCCTTGCATTTTGCACATGCTACTATTGTAATTATAGAAATATTGCAGTTCCTCATTATTATTTGTTTGGTATGTGTCTCTCCTACCTGGATGTGACCTCCTTCAGGACAGAAATCATCTCACTCATCTTTATGTCCCCAGTGATAATAGAGTACCCGGGTCATAACAGATACTAAAGAAATATATATTGAGTTAATGGCTGGGGAAAAAAATGAATCAACAAATAAATAAAGCAATGGGAGGAGCAATCTTCTGGAGAGTCATTGGTTTACTGTCAGCCAAATGTCTAAGGCAGAAGACAGAATAGTACTTCATATTCCTGATAACTACAAATGTTATCAAGTCTTACTCTGAAGATGAGATCAGATCAAGACAATTAGTCTGGGCACACACAGAGGGAAAATAAGCTGGAACCCCAGAAAAAGTGTGTGTAAGTTTAATGTGGGTTAAATATAAGATATTCATAAAACACCTATGAGTAAACAAGATAATGTACTCCTACAACTGTGAAGAAAATTTAGTCTTTTGTCCATTAAGAGACTGAATAAATTACCTGTGACAAAGTAGCCTTATGAGATAAAAATATGCCTGATATGGATACGTATAGCAGCTTTATTCATAATTGCCAAAACGTGATAGCAACCAAAATGTGCCTCAGGAAGTGACTAGGTTATAAATGAACTGTGGTACAACCAGATGATGAAAAGAAGACGATCATTCATATTGTAGGATTCCACCTAGGTGATGTTCTGGAAAAGGCAAAACTATGGGGATGGGAAAAAGCTCAGTGCTTGTCAGGGGTTGGTGGATGGGGACGGATGAATAGGGAGGAGACAGAGGATTTTTAGGCAGTAAAAATACTCTGTATGATCCTATAATGATGAACACAGGTCTTTGTACCTTTGCCCAAACCCATGGAAGTTGGGCAAAGGTTCAAGAGTGAACCCTTATGTAAACTAGGGTCTCTGGGAGGTTATCAATAGTCAATGTGGGTTCATCCATTCTAACAAATGCACGACTCTGGTGGGGACGCTGATAGTGGGGGAGACTGTGCCTGTGTGGGGGTGGGGGTATATGGGAAATCTCTGTACCTTCCTGTCAATTTTGCAGTGAACCTAAAACGTCTCCTTTTTAAAAAGTATTTAAAATATATATATTTTTAAACATTGTGTATTCTTATATAATATATACATGTTTTAATTATCTGTGTAATTAGAAGCTATGAATCTAATATAGTATATGATGGATCCAAACAGAAAATAGCCTGTTTAGACAGCATTTGAAATCCTGCTTTGCCCATTCACATTTCTGTAGTGTCTGACTTCTCACTTCTGATGGAATAAAATCTTAGGTCTTCGCCACTGTCTATAAAACTATTCAATATATGGTTCCTGTTCTCTTCTTTCTGAAGTCACCTTGACCCTCCTTCTCCCTCCCGGTACTCCTGCCTTTCTGTTCCTTGACCATGTCCTGTCCTTCCCTGTCTCAGGGATCCCAGAGCTTCTCTCTCTCTCAATGGTACACTTGTCTCTTTGTGTTGTCAACCATCCTCAAATCTTAGCTCAAATATCCCCTCCCCAGGGCCCCTCCCCTCCAACTATCTGATCTCAAATAGCACCACCCCAAGTTACACTCTCTCACATCAACCTACCTCCTTTATTGCATGGATCACAGTTGGTAATTATCATGCTTATTTACTTGCTTGTTTTAGAGATTTTAGTTGTTATTTTTTATTTGTGCTTTGCCCATCTCCAGGGCAGAAAAGCAGCATCACCTCCGCCCCAGATAACCAGAGTGTCTCAGAGTTCAAGTTTAAAGACAGAACTTCGTGACTCTTTGCTAGAGCCTTAAAAGGGATCAGATATAGGGTACAAATAAAAGGGGAGACACTCGACTCAATGTTCTCTTCAGTCCACAGAGTAGGCCTGGCCTGAGAGAGGCAGTGCCTCAAGGATCAACTTTTTGGGTTTCATTTTTTTTTTTTTCTCTTTGGGTATAAAGCAGCTTCCCCCCAATCCATAACATCTGCCCTCATATGTGATTTTCCGACATTCAAATTCACACGGCTTTTCGGGAACAGGCCCGGTGCAAAGCAGGAGACTACCTGAAGGGCTTCAAGGGGCCTGCCACTATTTCCTAGCACGTCTGGAAATGCTCCCTTGCTTCCTTCGCTTCTGTTTCATCTGGGGTTCCCATTCTCTGCCTCTGCATCCCAAGTCCTGCCATTTCTGTGGGCAGCCATTTCTGAGCCTGCTCCTTCTAATAGGAAACATACTTCCCTGACTGGGGCCCCAGCAGACAATGGATTCCCAGTTGAGCAGAAACACGTGCATTATTATGCCTTCTAAGAAATACTGCTTTTAACCCTTTCACAGTCACTTGAGCTGCCTTAAGGAAAAAAAAGAGCAGAAGGGAAATATCATCCATCATAAAAAGGATAGAAACAAATTTAAGATTCAGAACATGAGAAGAGCTGACAACACCAGTTCCTTATGATAGTTTGGTTGCAAAAAACATGAATGGGCAGATGACTCAAAGGGATTAAAAACATAGGTAAGTAAACGTAGACAATGTTTGGCTGAAAAATATTTAAAGATATTTAAATTCAAGGGATTTATTGAAAATTAGAGAACTTTCTGGAGAGAATACGGTTCATATCAAAGCCAACAAATTGATCATAGTCCTTGCTCTGATAATTCCATGTTTGAAAATATATTCTAAAGAAATACTTGTAAGAAAGAAATGTTTATCTGCACTATGATATTTATAGCTAGTCTTTATGTAGTGACAAAGAAATAACACAAAACAAATTGGAAATAATGGAAATGTACTATAATTGGTATTATAGGTGTAATTGACATATTGATTCTATCCCTTGGCATCACAATGGTAGATGTGTGGACTCTATGGACACGTGAGGAAGTTATGTTAAACAACATTAAGTGAAAAACATAATTACACAGTGATTAGAATTCTGTACATATATCTTAAAATAATCATATAAAAACGGTAACAGAAGAGGTCACAGAAGCTTGTAAAAACTAGATATTTACGGAGAAGGGATGCTTTAGTTTTCATATATATGTAATTGTCTTGATGTTTGCTTATATTTTACTGTAATGTTGGCTAAATATATTCTAATTTAAAATTCTAGCAACTAGAACTTGAAAATAAATTCCATATCCAGGAATGTGGCGATTTTCCCACTCTGCATGCTCAGAGTGAGAGTTCCAGTGTGCTCCTCTTTGCAGGGAAATCTGCAGGAGAGAGAGCACTCCAGTCCATCTGTTGCCCGACTTTTGCAGGCAGTGAGGCACTGGCAGAGACAGAGAGCTGAACCTTCACATCTTTCCTCTTCTCCTTCCTTACTAACACAACTCCAGATTTTCAGCTGAGCAGAGTCACATGCAGTGAAAACTGTGTTTTCTAGCCCCCTTTGCATTTATGTGCAATTACCATGTCCTTAAAGACTTAGGGTAAGTTTTCTTCTCTTTCTACTTCCAGCTCTCTGGAAGGTAGGCATGATGGCTGGAGCTGCAACAGCTATATTGTTATTAGGTGGCTGCTAACCATAGAGATTAGTGGAGCAACATGCTCAAAACCTGCTCCCTGAAATAACAGAGAATATGACTCCAGCCCCAGGTGCTGCTGAACTGTAGGCATTTTACTTGAGTGAATAAAATCTTGGCTCCAAAGTACTGTTATTTGGGATTCTTTTATTCTCAACCAAACCAAATCTGAGGTAACGCAGAGGCTGCTGTTAGTTTTCTTAATGCCTGTATACTTTGTTTCTTTATTTTCAAAAGAATGAGTTGTACTCACTCTTTCCTTACTGCTTTAACATTTAAAAAAAAATCTAAAGTGGACATCTGTTACTTGTCAGTGAATGATTAGAGTCTTTTCTTCAAAATTTATCTAGAGGCCATTTTATTATTTCTTAAGCTGTTTATTTTTGATACAAAAATAAATCAAATATCTCACAAAAAATAAAATAAAGATAGAAAATATAGACAGAGAAAAGGGAGAAAAATAACTTATAATTCACTTTCTTACATCATTGCTGTTAATATTTTAATATATACTGCCAGTAATTTTTCAATGTAGGTATGCTGCTTCTACTCTACATAATCTGCTTTTCCCATTCACTGCATTGGTACATATTTCTAGTTCATTTAAAGTTTTTCTAAATGTCATTTCTAAAATGCGTTTTATTCTATTTCATGGATGATGTACCATATTTAACCAATCTCAGAGTTTGACACACTTAAGAAGTTTTCATGTTTTTGTAATTATAAAAGTAGCACTGTAAAGGATAATTTTTAGCTTAATCTTTGCACATTATACATATCTCATAATAAACTTTCTAAGTCAAAGAGTAGGAAAAAGTTGCCTTGCTATCCTGGGCCAAGAAATTCATACTGGTTTCTCTCTCCTCTAATTCACCCTCACCCCCTCACCAATGTACAAAAATGCTACATTCTCTATAACTTTATTAACAACAACTAGTATAATTTTTTTAAAAAATAGTGCAGTATGATAGATGTGTTAACTCACATTGCTTTATTAGGGAAATAAAAACTTTTTCATGACTTTATGGGCCATTGCATTTTTCCTTTTAAGAATTATGTTTCTTCCACCTTTGTTCATTTTCTGTCAGTATGATTTAGTCTCTCATGTTGACTTCTAAGAGTTTTTATATGTTAAGGTTATTAGTCCTTTGCCATACTTACCACAAAGATTCCTCTCAGTTTAGAGTCTGCTTTTACGTGTGTTTAATTTTTTAACAGTTACACTACTTTTGTAGTCCAGTTTACCAATCTTTTATTTTATAGCATATTTTTATTTCTAGTTAACATATCTTTCATTAGTCTCCCTTTTTGAAATATTATTAGTTGTTCTTTATGTATTTCAGAATCATTTTGTCAAGTTTTTTTCTGTTTGTGCACACACACACACACATACACATACACACACAATCTTAATGAGATTTCAACTGATTTAAATTTATAGATTAATCTGGGGTAAAATTTGCATTTTCTCATGATCAGTCCTCTTACCCAAGAAGCTGGAATATCTGTCCATATAGTCAATTCTTTTCCTATGTTCTTTAAATTTCTTAAAATTGTGGTAAAGCACACATAATGTAAAATTTACCATCTTCATAATTTTTCAGCATTTGTACGGTTCAGTGGCGTTTAGCACTTTTACATCTTCATGCAACCATCCCCACCATCCACCTCTGGAACTCTTTCCACCTTACAAAACTGAAACACTGTACCCATTAGACAATGACTCCCCTAATTCCTTTCCATCCTCCCTTCCCCCAGCCCCTGGCACCCACCATTCTATTTTCTGTCTCTACGAATTCGACCCCTCTGGGTACCTCATATAAGTGGGAACAATGTCTTTGTCTTTTTGTGACTAGTTTATTCCACTTCCCACAAAGCCCTCAAGGCTAATCCATGCTGTAGCATGTGCCAGAATTTCCTTCCTTTCTAAGACTGAATAATACTCCATTTTGTTTTCCCATTCACCCCCTAATGGACACTTGGGTTTGATTCCACATTTTGGCTATTGCAGATGACGCTATGAACACAGGTGTGTTTCTAGCATCTTTTCTAGAGAGTCTTACTTTCTGAGTCTCTGATTTCAATTCTTTTAGGTATATATCCAGAAGTGGAATTGCTGGATCCCATGGCAAGTTTCTGAGGAACAGTCCTATAGAGTCTCATTAGCAGCTGCACCATTTTACATTCCCACCTACGGTGCACCAGGCTCTGATTTTTTTCTATCTTTTAAAAAGATTTATTTATTTGAGAGAGAGAGCATGTGCATTCATGTGCTCATGCGTGCGGGTGCAGGGGCAAGGGGCAGAGGGAAAGACTCTTCAAGAGACTCCCTGGTGAGCATGGAGCCCCATGCAGAGTTCGATCTCATAACCCATAAGATCTTGACCTGAGCTGAAGCCAAGAGTCAGATGCTCAACCGACTGAACCACCCAGGTGCCCCTAGGGCTCCAATTTTTCTAAATCCTTGCAAACTCTCATTATGTTTTGTTTTGTTTTCAGAGTACCAATCATAATAAGTGTGTGGTGATAGTCATTATAATTTTGATTTGCATTTTCCTAAAGATTAGCGATGTTCTTTTTTTTTTTATGTGCTTATTGTAACTTGCATATCTTCTTTGGAGATATCTCTATTCAAGTCCTTTTCCCATTTTAAAATCAAGTTGTTTTGTTTCTTTTGTTGTTGAATTATAGGAGTTCTTTATACATTAGGTATTAACCTCTTATCAAACCTATGATTTGTAACTATTTCCTCATTCCTATTGCCTATTCACTATTTTTTTTTAAAAGAGTTAATTTATTTATTTGACAGACAGAAAGGTCACAAGTAGGCAGAGAGGCAGGCAGAGAGTGGGGGAAGCAGGCTCCCTGCTGAGCAGAGAGCCCGTTGCAGGGCTCCATCCCAGGACCCTGAGATCATGACCTGAGCCAAAGGCAGAGGCTTAACCCACTGAGCCACCCAGGCGCCTCTGCCTATTCACTATTGATAGTGTCCTTCGATGCACAAAAGTTTTAAAATTTTGATGAAGTCAAATTTATCTTGTATTTTTTTGTTGCTTTTGCTTTTGGTGTCATATCCAAGAAATTATGGTCAACTTCAGTGTCATAAAACTGTCCCTCTATGTTTTCCTGTAAGAGTTTTGAAGTTTGGGCTGCCTGGGTAGCTCAGTTAGTTGAGCATGTGACTCTTGGTTTTGGATAAGGTTGTGATCTCATGGGTTGTGGAATAAGTGCCCCACTGGACTCTGCACTCAGCAGGGAGTCTGCTTGGAGATTCTCTCTTTCTGCCCCTCCCCCCATTCTCTCTAAGTAAATAAATTAAAAAAAAAAAAGAGTTCTAAAGTTTTAGCTCTTAAGTTTAGTTGATCTATTTTTCTAAGATTTTATATTTAAGCAATCTCTATACCCAACATGGGACTCAAACTCACAACACTGAGATCAAGATTTGCATGGTCTATCAACTGAGACAGCCAGGTGCTCCTAGTTGATCTACTTTGAGTTAATTTTTGTATATGGTGTAAGGCAAGGGTCCAACTTTGTTTTTTGCATGTGGATATATCTTGGTTAAATTCTAATTTTGGGGTGCCTGGGTGGCTCAGTGGGTTAAAGCCTCTGCCTTCAGCTTGGGTCATGATCTCAGGGTCCTGGGATTGAGCCCCATGTCCGGCTCTCTGCTCAGCGGGGAGTCTGCTTCCTCCTCTCTCTCTGCCTGCCTCTCTGCCTACTTGTGATCTCTGTCTGTCAAATATATAAATAAAATCTTTAAAAAAAAATTCTAATTTTATTATTTTATTCTTGTGGTTTCTGCTTATTTTTGGCCAAGCAAAGCCTTAGGCACTTTGTATATATATATTTTTTAATATTTTATTCTTAAGTAATCTCGACACCTAACTGGGGCTTGAACTCACAACCCTGAGATCAAGGGTCACATGCCCTAATGACTAAGCCAGGCAGGACACAAAGCACTTTGTATTTTTGTTGCTATTGTGAATGAAACTCCTCTTCCTTGTCCCATACCCATATATAGTTAAATTTTCTAACTACTTCTTACTGGCTTATAGGGAATCTATTTTTTTTTTTTCTATCAATGGCTGTATGATTGAGTTGTCTTGCTATTTCCTTCTTTTTTTAATTTTAAGATTTTACTTATTTATTTGACACAGAGAGTGAGATCACAAGTAGGCAGAGAGGCAGGCAGAGAGAGAAGAAGGGAAGCAGGCTCCCTGCTGAGCAAAGAGCCCGATTCGATTCGGGGCTCAGGGCTTGATCCCAAGACCTTGAGATCATGACCTGAGCCGAAGGCAGAGGCTTAACCCACTGAGCCACCCAAGTGCCCCTGTCTTGCTATTTCTGAATTTTTCAGTTGAATATTCGAGAACTTCTAGGCAGACAGAAATATTCTTTGCAAATGCCTCATGAAATTTAGAAAAAATATTTCTTTGTCTATGTCTTATTGAGAAAATGAACTTTTCAACTTTCAGTATAAAAGAACCATGATTAATCTTAAAGTCAAAGACATAACTTTTTAAATTGTATAACAGTTATCTTGGCACATTGAACAGCTCCTCTCTCTGTATATACGTCTAGCACCTATTTTACTCAAAGTGTGGTCCTCAGACCAATAGCGTCAGCATCACCTGGGACCTTGTTAGAAATTCAAATCCTGGGGCACCTGGGTGGCTCACTGGGTTAAAGCCTCTGCCTTCAGCTCAGGTCATGGTCCCGGGGTCCTGGGATCGAGCCCCGCATAGGGCTCTCTGCTCAGCCGGAAGCCTGCTTCCCCGCCGCCCCCCCGCCTGCCTCTCTGCCTACTTGTGATCTCCATCTGTCAGATAAATAAATAAAATCTTAAAAAAAAAAAAGAAATTCAAATCCTTAGCTACGCTGGAATTAAAATGAAAAACTTAATAAAATAAAGAAAGAAATTCAAATCCATGGGCTTCACTTCAGACCTACTGAATCAGAATATGCATCTTAAAATCTGCAGGTAATTTGTGTACATGCTTTGTACACAAATTTGTACATGGTTTGAGAAGTACAGCTTAAGAGGTTAATGAAATAGCATCTTTTCCTTTCCTTTCCTTTAAAGGTTTTCTTCCATTTTCCAACCACAAGTCATTAGATATTATAAAATGCCAACAAAAAAATTTTAAAGGGCAATATGTCAACTAGCCTTCGACAAGGGTGCCAGGAATACGCTGGCTTAATATGAAACTGGATCCCTATCTTACATCATATAAAAATTAACTTGAAATGGATTAAAGACTTAAACGTAAGGCCTAAAACCATGAAACACCTAGAAGAAAGCATATAGGACAATTCCTTGACATTGGTCTTGGCAATGATTTTTGGATATGACACCAAAAGCACACATAACAAAAGACAAAATAAACAAATGGGACTATAACAAATGAACAAGTTACTGTAGAGCAAAGGATAACATCAACAAACTGAGAAGGCAATCTATGGAATGGGAGAAAATATTTGTAAACCATATATCTGAGAAAGGGTTAATATCCAAAATATATAAAGAATGCATACAACTCAATAGTCAAAAGAACAAATAACCTGGCTGACAAATGGCAAAACACCTGAATAGGCATTTCTCCAAAGAAGGCATACAAATGACAAGCAAGTACATGAAAAGGTGCTCAACAACACTAAGTACTGGGGAAATGCAATTCAAAACCATAATGAGATGTTGCCTCTCACCTGGTAGGATGGCTATTACCAAAAAAGACAGGAGATGAAATGTGTTGGTAAGGGGGTGAAGAAAATGGAACCCTGGTATGCTGTTGGTGGGAAGGTAAATTGGTGCAGCCACTATGGAAAACAGTGTGGATGTTCTTTAAATAACTAAAAATAGAACTACTGTATGATTTTGCAATTCCACTTCTGGGTATGTATGCAAAGGAAATTAAACCAGGATCTTCAAGAGATATCTCTACTCCTATATTCACTGCAGCATTATTCACAATAGCCAAGACACAGAAAAACCCAAGTGCCATCAATGGATGAATGGATTAAGAAAATGTGCTGGGGTGCCTGGGTGACTCAGTGAGTTAAATCCTCTGCCTTCAGCTCAGGTCATGATCTCAAAGTACTGGGATCCACGCCCCGCATCTGGCTCTCTGCTCGGTGGGGAGCCTGCTTCCTCCTCTCTCTCTCTGCCTGCCTCTCTGCCTGCTTGTGATCTCTGTCTGTCAAATAAATAAATAAAATCTTAAAGAAAAAAAATGTGCTATCTATCGCTATCTCTCTATCTGCCTAGGAATTTTATTCAGTTATAAATAAGAAGGAAATCTGTCATTTGTGACAACATGGATGAAACTGGAGGGTATTAGATTAAGTGAATTAAGGTAGACAGAGAAAGACAAATATTGTATGATCTCACTAAATGTGGAATCTAAAAAAGTCAACCTCATAAAACCAGAGTATAGAATGGTAGTTGCCAGGGGCTGCGGGGTGGGGGAAATATTCACCAAAGGACATAAACTTTTAGTTATCAGATGAAAAAGTTCAGGGGTCTAATGTACATCCTGGTGGTTAAAGTTAATAATAGTGTAATGTACACTTGAAATTTGCTAAGAGGGTTGATCTTCATTGTTCTCACTATACGCACCAAAAAAAATGGAAACAATGTGAGGTGATGGGTAAGTTAATTAAGTTGATTGTGGTAATCACTTCAAAATTATACATAATTAAAGTACCATGTGGTACACCAAAAATTATGGCATACAGCCTAAATATGTACATTTTTTATTGATCATTTATACCCCTCAATAAAGCTGGGGGGAAAGAGCAAAAGTAGCTTAAAATAATAGGATGTTAGAAAGGAAAGCAGTCTTAGGAAGCATTTGGTTTGAATTTCCAGAAGTCTGTCTTGGCAGCTCCATGATTTTGGACTTAGTGGTATAACCTTTGTACAATTATTTACCCAGTAATCTTTATAGGGGCTTATCTTTTTAAAAATTAAAATAATTATATTTAAATGAAAGTTTACATAACTTTCATGAACAAAAAAACTGCATTACTTGCCAAAATAGAGCATTGCCATAAAAAATGAGTTAATAAAAACAAAAGAACTTTACTCAAAAGTTAGCAATGAATTACAAGGAATAATGAATCTATCTATAAACATATATATTTAGGGGATGCCTGGCTGGCTCAGTCGGTAGAGTACAGGACTCTTGATCTTAGGGTAGTGAGTTCAAGCTCCGCATTGGGTGTGATGTCTACTTAAAATTAAAAAAAAAAAACCCATAATTAAAAGGTAAATGTATATATTTATCTTTTAGTTTCCTCTGAGAAAGCAGTAGCCTTTTATGACTGACTGGGAACTTGATCTGCTAAATGTAAGACTATGTAAGTTTCAACAGCAATGAAAACACATAAAAGCTAACAAGTATGGCGGGCTTACCGTGTACCGGGCATAGTTCTAAGAGCTTGAATGCATATCTAAACTTCACAAGGCATTCCTTCATGTTTTACAGGTGAAGAAACTCAGGCTTTGAGAGATCAAGCTGTTTGTGAGCGGTCACAGAGCTAGTCAGTGGCAAAGCAAGGCTTTGAAGCCAGGCGTATCCATCTCCAGGGTCCGGCTCCTGTTGCTGCTTAACCAGCACCAAGAAATCCAAGTCAGGAGTGCATTTAGTTGGAAAGGGCAAAGAGAGATGATCTACCTTCTCTAATTATAATTACGTTCATTGATTCAGACTTTCTATACAAATCCATTGTCAACTTTTAAAGATGTTAGCTTGACGTATCGCTGACAGAATGCCATGATGTGGCTGGGAAGTTAGGGAATAAGAGTTCAAGTCATTGAGGCAGAACACCTGCGCAGACCGTGCTGCAGGACAGTTACCCACTCTTCTAGTTCCAGATAAATTCTTGTGCCTTTTACAACTAACACAGCTGGGCTAGTCCTCATCACGAATCACCGTGGGACCAGCTGGTGGAGCGACAGATATCTTCACAGGTGGCCTACATGGTGGAGATGAATTGCCATCTTCAGATTTAGGTGTGTAAGACATGTAATTTTGTTAATCAAATGAAATTCCCACCCTGAGCTTACCTCCCGCCAGGCTGGCAGGAAATCTAGCTGCTGTCCTTCTTCTGGCTTCTCCTCCTCACCCCCGGATATGCAAAGCTCAGGAACCGGAAGCAGAACAAACCCCAGGCTTCAGCCACCATCTGCCTGGTTACGGCCCTCCGGTGTCTGCATGCTTCTCTCTGGGGTTCTGCTGCGTCAGGACTGGCCAGGGCCCTGAGCCTCTTTGGTTGACTGGGGAGGCCTCTGCCTGAGCTCAGACCACTCTCTGCCTCATGGAATTCCTTCCTTAGGGAGTTGCCTCTCTCTGGCGCAGGCTGAATGCACCTTCCTCTGTGTCTTTCACAGGCGTGGGCTCTGAGAAAGACAGCCTCGGACACCAGGCCGCTTCTGCTTTCTGTGAAAGCTGTAGTACTCAGAGCGAGACAAAAGCCAGCTCTCTGCCTAAAATGGGGGGAAGGGAATATGTGAGGAAGAGACAGTTCACTAAGCTGCTCTGGCACACGTGAAATAGTTTTCACTGTAATGAAGGAACAGTGATCATTAAAAACTGTAAGTGCTCGGGCGCCTGGGTGGCTCAGTGGGTTAAGCATCTGCTTTCGGCTCAGGTCGTGATCCCAGGGTCCTGGGATCGAGCCCCACATCGGGCTCTCTGCTCAGTGGGGAGCCTGCTTGGTCTTCGGTGATGTATCCTGAGGGGTTGTGAGCACATTCTGTTAGTCGTTCTCACAAAGGACAACCTTGCCTTTGACACCTCTCTTCCCCTACATCAGCTGGTCATACAACCCTCTGTGAAAAAGCATCATCTTTTTTCAGGGGTAAATTCTTCAGGTATAATGTTGGTGTTTTATGCACAGAACTCGCTTAGCCACGAATGAAATCTAATATTTGGCAATATCCTTTTAAACTGGGAGGTCTACTGTCTTCCCACTCAGTTTGAAGCTGGAAGAGACACTTGGGCACCCCACACCTGGCCCCACCAGACTCTTCTCTGAGGGCTGGTGAGGGCCTATGGGTGCCCTGAACTGCCTGAGCTTTCCGTCCACGGAGGGGTGGCCTCGTGGAAGATGGTCTGAGTGCACAGAGGCTGGCCCAGTCCTTCCTTGGGTGTGAACCAAGAATGTAGGACCCATGTTCCACCAAGCCCAGAGTGCAGGTGCTGAGGACATCAGGCCTTGAATGTAGAGGGAGGCTGCTTCCTTCATCCCATGCTCTCCTCTTGCTGTAATTTTCCTCCCGCCTCCCAGGCCCAGGCCACCCTGGCGGATTCTGCCCACTGACCAGGCAGCCAGAGCTCAGGGCCTCCCCTTTCTCCAAAGCCCCCACAGGGGGCAGGCTGCTGTCCTACATGTCCTTTCTTGGGACAACTGAGCCACTCACTCTATCCCAGACTTTCAGAGTAAAGCTACCTTAAGTCATTACTGGGGAACTCCTTTACCCCACTTCCTAGAGGGGAAGTTCCTCTTAGTGGCTCTAAGATGATTTTTCTTGCTACTTTTCTTCCTGGAAAACCTGTGAAAACCACACGAACTTGATCTCTGGGGGCACACTATTAAATGTTTAAAAAAATCGGCCGCACAAGCAAGCAAACAGGTCAATGTTTATGCACAGCCCAGAAGAACTAATCATGATCAAGAAGAGAAGGCCTGGATTTTCACACAGGACGGCTGCTCCTTGCTGGCTGAGTGATCTTGGCTAGGAAAGTCACTGAACCTCTCTGAACCTCAGTCTGCTCATCTAGCGAGTGGTGTGTAGAGGGAAGGGGTGCGGGTGGGGGCACAGCTTATACCACCTCACAGCCTGGTAGTAGGAGTAAATGCAAGTAGGAAACCACAGGATTCTTTTGTGAATGCTATAGCTCTCTCCAGGTATAAAGCATTACTGGCAATATATTTGGTCTCCCCCTATAGCATCTTCAATACTTATTTCAGAAAACACCAAATTTTGGTTTATAAAACTAAATTGATCAAAGAACGGGTGAATGTTTGTACATTTTTTGACAGCTGAATGCAGACCCAGAATTCAATCTATATCATGGAAGGGAGGGAGAAGCTGACACCACCGCACCCATCCCCCGCAGCCCAGGAATCTGAAAGTGTGTAAAATGTCTATTTCCTAATGTTTATGCCATACATTCCAACTTGCTATGAACATGTGTGGTGATCTCAAAGACTGCAGGGGTAGCCCTCTCTCCCCTTTCCAAGTTCTGGCTCTTGTCTCCTATGCCTACCCTTACCCCCATCCATCTGCTCTTTGTCCACTCTTACTTCTGCCCCCACAGTCCATCTGTCCTCTCCTTGATGGCCCCGGGGGTGTCAGATGCTGGGAGAAGGCAGAGGAGTCCTGAACTATAACGTCTTCTTAGGGAGGCGAACCTGCAAACTAGCCAGTCTTTTCCAGCTTGGACGTACCAGCCTGTTAATTTCTCCCTTAGGCTTTTATGTCAAAACCACGGCTTGAACCAGGCGAACAAGGCAGAAGGAGAAAAATCCCATCCGATGGCATAAACATTCAGTTCACAGCTGCAAGTCGGTGAGAGGACTTGATACAACTTGGAGAAAGGGAAGCTGCTTCGGGGGTGTTTGAGAACGAGCTTTGGAAAGGATCTCTTCAGAATTCAGTCATTCGAGTCAGACTTGCAAGTCAGTTTAGGACTTTTCACCACCAACCGCATAGGAAGCCTCTAAAATCCCTCCACCCCCTGGGTCAGTGATCTCTGATCACACCTGATCATTCATTCGTTCATCCTTTCCATAAGTATCTGCAAGGGACTAAGAGCACCAGGTCCCTGTCCAGGACTGTATCTTTTGGCTCAGCTCCGAAATATTTGTGAACTCAGCCAGATGTTGGGTTCCTGTGGCTGTTGGTCACCAACATAAGCCCCGTTAAAAGCACCCCATTTCCAGAGCTTTCCTGCTCTGAGATAATTAACTGCCTGTCCCCCGATGGGATGCGAAACCTGCTGTAGCTCACGTTGATAAAAACTAGCTCCTGGTAAGTACTTGTTTTGTTGCACAAGTGCTTGTTAATTTTGCATTTAAATTCTCAGAGTCCCTTAGATGCTATCATTTGGAAACATGACTCTAAAAATACCAAATTATAAAGAAATTACAGCACAATAAGGATTTTAATCACTTTTTATGGCTCCCAATCAAGTTGATAAGTGAAAAAAAATTGCTTGAGTATTATTTTTTAAAATTTCCCGTAATTAACACCCTTGTTTTCCATTTTCTTGGAAGAGGAGGAGCTTTGCTGTGCATGTTGCTTAACTATCAAGGAACATGTGAGAAGAGTGGTATCTTCTAGCCAAACACCCTTTACTTTCTTTAAAAAATCTTCCTAATGGACTGGTACCTTCTTGAAATAACTTTCAGCAGTGTTTTCTTATGAAACTTACTTTTTTTACTCAGAATCACAAAGACGCCTTAAGTTGTTCCTGCAGCCCTCCATGGTTTTCATCTCTGACGGTCACCATAAGAAATGTGTTGTGAGAGGGCTCGGTCATCTTCCCAGTGGGGCTGAGCCTAACCCACCCTCCTGTTCCTTAACTCCCCATTACATCTCTTCCTTCCATTAACTTATTCTCTCCAAACCTTAATAAAAACAGATTTAGATACTCAACAAGAACTATTAACATTCTGGGAGGGTGTCTAGTCACTGTAATTTCCAAGATTGTAAAAAACATTTTATTTTTAGTTGGTTAGGTAAACATTCACAGAGCAGTGAACTATCTGCCATGGATGACATCAGACTTTGGGGAGGTCTATGGTCACAGTCTAATTTGTAAGTTACAGTTAGAATCTGATGAAATAACAGTGGGTGTTGCAAGAGACATCCTGGCTGAAATTTGAAGATGATTTTGAAACTGCTTAGTTAGTATCTTCTTTTAAATATATTTTCCTGTGGACTGCTCATGAATTATAATTAGCATGGATACTCTGTCATACCATAAGTATTATCAATGGCTTTTGTAAATACACATTTGCCTCATAATTAAACCCAGGTAATTGAATGCCAGCCACGTCCATGGTGACTTATAATCACCTGTGGCTCTGCTGAAGTCTTAATTACAAAGGAAAAGGTGGGCTGTGTAAGCCCTCATAAGGGACATTGCATTGTGTGATGCTTAGAATTCCAACTTGTTCATCTCAGTTCCTGCTTCAGTCTATATATGCTGTATTTCCTCCTTCTTCCCTCCTTCCCTTCCTTCCTTCCCTCCCTCCCTTCCTTCCTTCCTTCTTCTCTCCCTCCCTTCCTTCTTCCTTCCTCTCTCCCTCCCTCCTTCTCTCCTTTCCTTCCTTCCTTCCTCACTCTCTCTCTTTCTTTCTTTCTTTTCTTTCCTTCTATTATCTATACATCAAGCACTAGTCTAGGTTCTAAGAACCTTCCTCTCTCCCTCCCTCCCTCCTTCTCTCCTTTTCTTCCTTCCTTCCCCTCTCTCTCTCTTTCTTTCTTTCTTTTCTTTCCTTCTATTATCTATACATCAAGCACTAGTCTAGGTTCTAAGAAC